>NC_142933.1:20476531-20524031 GCF_046866305.1 Octopus bimaculoides
ATTGTGCTTTTAGTTCAGACAGTCATTTGGCATCTTTTAAGAACTTGTCTGGTTTCCAGATTCTTGGTAATGTATCTACAAACATGCTTGCATGTGTGTGTGTGTGTTTGTGTGTGTGTGTGTGTGTGTGTGTGTGCGTAAGTGTATGTGTGTTTGTATGTGTGGTGTATGTATATTCGCGTGTGTGTACGAAGATATATGCATTCATATGTATATACATATATTTAAATATTAGGCATATTAGATATAATATATATAACAATACAAATAGTTTATACCTGGTAGCTTACTGGTGAAACACGGTCATTTCATAGTGTTCTTTATGTATCTGGTTAATGAGAGAAGGAAGAAGGAAGATACCAGAGTTTTTATTAATCACTACAATTGTTTCAACAATTAACCATAAATATATATATATATGCATACACATACTTATGTACATATGTGTATATAAATGTATATATGTGTGTGTGTGTGTGTGTGTGTGTGTGTGTGTGTGTGTGTGTGTGTGTGTGTGTGCGTGCGTGCGTGTTTGTGTGCATGCGTGCACGTACGTGCGTGCGGAAGAGGAAGAGACGGTGGTATGTGGTATGTGGTATAGGAATATGAGATATAAAAATTAATACAAATAATAATACAAATAATAAGCAGTACAAATAATACAAATATGTAAAAATTGGTAAAAATAAAACCGAATTTTTATTTAACCATGCTGGTCTGCACAAAGACAGACAAGGGGTTGGGGAACGAATGATTAACAATATGAAGTTAGACATGTAGTTAGAAATAAATGAAAACTATGAAAATCGAGTGGATTAAAACAGAATGGTGTGAGGGACGGGGCCATCCCCGCAAACCACATACCAACACTGAAACTTGAGTGGGGTTTTTTTTTCCTTTTTCTTCTCACTCAAGTAGGTTCATTCACTCTCAACATGCTCGCAACAATGGTCCATTTTTCTCGAATGCACTTTGCGACAAACATCTCTCTAGCCTTATTTTCCTTTTCAGGTGGAAAAGGATAAAGTTAATCAACCCAAGGCAAGAGATGAAGATTTTCTTCACAATCTCTTTCACACGCGTCTTCCATACTACCTCCTTCGCGATAGCCACTATACAGAGGAAACGAGTCTGGTCTTCCCTGTTCAGAGAAGTCGGCGGAACAATCTTAATTAGAGTCTCGGATGACAGTTGTAGTCTTCCCAGTCGTGACAGCTGTTGCTCGACATAAGCCCATTGTTCCAAAATCTTCGGACACTGCACAATTGCGTGTAGAACTGTTTCACTGTTCTACCTGCACCTTGGGCATGTTGGCGTAGATGAAGAACCATGCCTATAGACTTTATCTCTATTAGGTAAGGCTCCTCGGTAACATTACCATGCCATGGACTTCTGGAAATTATCCATTTGCCCTGGTCCAAATGTTCTCCGGTACAGGCTGGCAAGTTGTCCGTCATCGAAGCCCAGGGTTTCTCCTAGGGCGTCATCACACTTGAACTCTACCAACCCTCTATAAAACGACGACGTGGAATCCCAGCAGCCGGCGTTGCCCGTCTGGGAGAGGAGCAGAAGTGACTGGCGGCACACTGCGTACTAAGCACCCAACTTCGGTCTGCGCTTCATCCATGGGTTCAGTTCACGAGAAGAGGTGAACAGCGGAAGCAACAGCCTCTCGAACGGAGACCACAACTGCTCACCGTCCAGGTAGAGCCAGAGACGCCTCAGCCTCAGCGCATGCATGCGCATTTTTAGCCCTGACATCCCCATCCCACACTTCAGCGGTTGTTGGCAGCAAATAGAGCGCCTTACAAGAGAGCCCCATCCTCCACAAGAAGCGGAAGAGCATGCGTTCCAATTTGGGACGCATCTGGGCAAGGCACAAATCTGGGCAAGGCACGACGCTCAGGCGGTAGGTAATTACAGATGCGATAAGCACACCTGCAACCTCCACCCTCTCTTTCAAGGATAAATTCCACTCAGATAGGGTATGAGTTAAGAGAACAACCATGCTCGCCACCTCGCTCCAGTTCTTCTCTATCTGGAGGTCTGGACCAAACCAGACCCCTAGCATTTTCACCGGGCCGTCCGTCCAACGTCCCACGACGTTGTTGGGCTGCATCGATTTGCCTTTCTAGGTGCCGAGTTGCAAGCCGACCGACTTCCCACCGCTTCGTAATCCCTCATGGCCTTGCCTACCCATTGTAGGTGTTCGATCCAGCATACGATGACTGTGATGTCCGCGTATGCCGAAACCGATTTTCCACACCCTAGATCTCGCGGATGCCTCTCATGGCATCCAACTTCCGCAGCAATGGCTCGAGGGCCAAAACATACAGAAGTGGGGATAGAGAACACCCTGACGTACCGAACGCTCAGTGCAGAACGGTTTTGAAAATAAACTGTTCACCCGAACGACCGATTCGATGTTGCCCTATAAAGCATTGATCCACCCACGGAAGGTCAGGCCAAACCCGGCCACCGTAAGGACCACCACCAGATACCGATTTTCATCCTATCAAATGCTTTAGATTGGTCGCAGCCTCCGAGCTGAAACTAGTAGAAGAATGAAAGAATAAAAGAATGCCTATACATATATAATTATACATATATAGTTATATCTATTCCAATATTTGGCTTGTGTATACTGATGCTAATAAACTGGAATTAGAACTCAATTTAAGTATACTTCAGAAACAAGCGTTAATTGAATAGAGGGTATAATAAGAAATTAAACGAATACAAGGAATCAAGAAATTATGTAATTAACTTCATTAACTTACAGTTGTTTCTGATATATAATGTAAATGTAAGGCACTTAAAGCTGAGTGCTTGTGTATCCACTTATAGCTTCGTCAGAGCATCAAAAGTGAAGTGCAATCTGTATACACACACACACACACACACATACACACTCACAAACACATATATATATATATATATGTGTGTGTGTGTGTGTGTGTGTGTGTGTGTGTGTGTGTGTGTGTGTGTGTGTGTGTGTGTGTGTGTGTGTATGTATGTATGTATGTATTTATATACAGATTGCACTTCACTTTTGAAGCTCTGACGAAGCTATAAGTGGATACACAAGCACTCAGCTTTGAGTGCCTTATATTATATATCAGAAACAACTGTATGTTAATGAAGTTAATTACATAATTTCTTGATTCCTTGTATTCGTTTAATTTCTTATTACGCCCTGTATTCGATTAACTCTTGTTTCTGAAGTATACTTAAATTGAGTTCTAATTCCAGTTTATTAGCATCAGTATACACAAGCGAAATATTGGAATAGATATAACTATATATGTATAATTGTGTAGTGACTGTCGCGAAGGAGGTAGTATGGAAGACGTGAATGAAAGGGATTGTGACGGCAGCCTTGGGTTGGTCAACTTTTCCTTTCCCTCCTAAAAAGGAAAATAAGGCTGGAGAGATGCCTGTCACAAAGTGCATTCGAGAAAAGATGGAATATCATTGTGAGCATGTTGAGAGTGAATGAACCTACTGGAGTGAGAACAAAAAGGAAAAAATCACAAGTTTCTGCGTTGGTACGTGGTTTGTGAGGTTAGTCGGGTCCCTCACTCCATTCTGTTTTAATCCACTCGATTTTCATGTTTTTCATCTATTTTAACTGTATGTCTAACTTCCTGTTGTTAATCATTCGTTCCTCAACCCCTTGTCTGTCTTTGTAACGTCCTGTCTTTGCGTAGACCAACATGGTTAAATAAAAATTCGGTTTTATCTTACCATACTGGAGAGTGCAATTGTGTTTCGTGCGAGTGCTATAGTTATTGTCTTGTTGAATTAATTTTTGTTGCTGCTTTGATGTAAATAACAACACACGTGCTGCTATTAGCAGATTTGTTTTTCGGGATTTTCCCCCTTTTAAAGGAGTGAACATTATATTTTTGTTTATTTTTTGAAAAACAAACAAAAATGAGCAACGTTAGCTCAGAAAAGGCCCACCAAAGCGAACTTCTTGAATTACTACACGAAATATTGCCGGAGTTACCAAATACCAAAGAAAAACGGAATGTACAAATGAAAACAGGACTACCAGAAAAAAATAAACGTAAATTTCGCAGCAGTAGCTACCATTGTTAGAGAAACTGTAAACATAAAATTCAACGAACTGGATAAATACAAATACCTCCTATAAAAGGATGGGAACGGTGTAAAGCTGACGCCACCAGGCGATGTTACACACACTACAAAAAGGAGGACAATAATTTATAAGATATTTTTGGTGAAAACAAAAAAAATAGACATGGCTTCTAAGGAAGCAACGACGGCCTATCTGGCAAAAGACAACGTATGTGGCGAGAAGCAAAAAATTCGCATCCGTGGATGGCTGGATGCTACGTTAATGTACTAAATATCTAACTCGCTTTGTAATCATGAGTACGCCTAACCTCGCGTATGCGTATGGTCACATATTTGCTAATGTTTGTATGAGCGTGTGTACTCATGCCATGCAGCTTGCCCGAGGGCGTTTACACATACATATCTGTTAACGGTTATTTTCAATACTTTTCTCGCTGGATTAAATGTTCGCTTCTCTTTTTGTCTTTCGCAATTTTATTTTTGAATCTTCTATATATATATATATATATATATATATATATATATATATATATATATATATATATATAAAGAATTTTCCTCTGTCTGGCTGTTTTTCTCTCTACCGAACCGAGAGTTGCATTATGGAACAGTCATTTTAACGAGTTTTTTTTATTTATTTATCACCCGACGAGGTATGTCTGCACCACCGGATACTCCTGAACCAGCTTTTGTGTGTCCGACAAGAGGAGTCGATGCCAGAGGTGTCGAAACAATTGTTGTGATTAATAAAATATTCTCGTATATTCCACAATCTTCTGTCTTTCATTTGTTATATATAAATATATATATATATATATATGTGTGTGTGTGTGTGTGTGTGTGTGTGTGTGTGTGTGTGTGTGTGTGTGTGTGTACACACACACAATACATACATAAGCAATATACACTTCTTCTTTCACCTTGGCAATGGTTATATTGCTTCGTTCGTGTATGTGTGTAGTATGTGTGTGTGTGTGTGTGTATTTGTGTCTGTGTGTCTGTGTGTGTCTATGTGTCTATGTGTATGTGTGTGTGTCTCTGTGTGTGTGTGTGTGTGTGTGTGTGTGTGTGTGTGTGTGTGTCTGTGTGTCTGTGTCTGTGAAAACCATTCAATATATTGGCATTACAGCAATTGAAACCTTTTCGATGTCTTCACATCTCATCAAAAGTTGAAATATCTTTATATCAACGATAAACAACACATCATAGGAGTTAAAATTAGAAACAACAATTAGACAAAGCAACATCAAAGTGAAAAATACTACCTTAAAGTAAGTGCTAGGGTTGTTATTAAAAACCAATAAATTTTTATAACTTTCATCAGGCAATATTTTAGTTTTTTGTTGCTCTTTTAGTTTTATTTTAGTTTTGATACATTAGTTTTCTGTCTTGCTCTTTGTTCTTTCAAATTTTGGTCGGTCTAAAAATGTTGCTCAATGGTGACATCATCATATTTCTACTATCAATGAAGTGTGAAGATACTGACTGGACTTGCGTATGTGTTAGGTAATGTTAGTAATAACTGGAATAATATATTATATACCTTACTGAAGTATGATCGCTTTAATCTTTTCATCAAGAATGTCCCAAAATATAATTTATACGTATATGTAGGTCGATAGGTAGACAAATGTATAGGAGTGTATGTTTATATAAACATATATATGTGCATGCGTATATGTATATAAATATACACGTTTGTAAATACATATGTTTATGTTTGTATGTGTGTGAGTGTGTGTGTATGTGTATGTATTTACTAGAAGTAATAAAAAAAAAGGAAAACCGATTTCTTTGAATAACAATTTTGTTATCATTTCCTTTAGATATGGTTCAAAATATTTCTTCATAGAATTATCTCCCTCTATATAGTTTAAAGCATTGCATTTAGTGATTTCTACAAATTTAATACTTTGAAGCTCCACATAATTATTCTTTGATATAATACAGAATTATCACAGTTTATCTCTCTTTTCCTTCGCTATAAATAATCTCAAAGTAAACGTTTTATTAAGCTTCCTACATTTATCAATAATTTCATAAATGTTGCCTGATGTTTCAGTTTGTCTTCAAATTGCTTCTAGGTTATCAATACAATCCATTCATTATCAGCTTATTATAGTTCAATTTTTACATTTTTCCCCGTATACGTTTGTCACCTACAATTTTCTTTTTCAACAATTCTTCCTTTTGTATTTTCCATACATTTTTATTCCAAACAAAAACATTTTCTATACAGTTTTCATCATTGAAAACACATGCAATTATATACACGTGAGCACACACATTCACAAATGTGTTCGCACTGTTATAAGCATATAGATAGACAAACACATACATGTTGATGAAATATTTAGTCATATCATAGAGGGAAAATATTAACCCCGTACCCTACCACGTCATACAATCTGTTTCTGCATATAATTGTATTATATTAACATGTATGTATCTGTGTATACATATGTGTGTGTTTGTATGTATGTGTGTGTATGTATGTATGTATGTATGTATGTATGTATGTATGTATGTATGTATATAGCTCAAATCAATAAGAGAATAATGCATCACCGTTTTTATTATTACAATCATTTATACACCATATTTAATATAAATCTCTGACCGACATAAGTCTCTGTTGCATAGATATCTAGCAACGTGGTTTACATTTGCATCCAGTTTGTTCCTCAGGTTAAAATCGTGTCCATGCGGCTTTTTCAAGGTGCAAAGATTGAAGCCAACTGAAGTATAGTGGTATACACAGTTTTACATTTTAGTTAGGGATGATTAGTGTTGTGTGCAACGAATAAGAAAACCTTCTTGGAGGGAAAATGCAAACTTATGGATCACTGAACCAAGTATATCGAAAAGGAAGAAGGCTATATAGAAAAATGACGTGTTTGTTTATCTCCTGCTTTTGTGTAAATACATTGAAAAAACAAGAGAGCGGATCATCTTTCACTCTCCCTCGCACTTGAGGTTATCGTTGGGTTTGCTGTATTGTTGATATTAGCTCGTACTCAAATCTAAAGTGACGTCTAAGAAGTTAACTCTACTATGTTCTTTCTCCATGCATATACCTTTGAAACATTTAAATAAGTTTTTCCTATACTTTTCTAAATTAAAATTATTAGATTTGTATTTCACAGAGGTCGACTTTGTCTTTTATCATTCAGGGTCGACAAAATAAGTGCTAGCTCGACTTACCCCTTCACCCCCGAAATCGCTGGCCTTGTGCCAAAATTGGAAATCAATATTATTAGATTTATATATTGCAAATTGAGCATCATCCCTATATAATCTCCACCCCATTAGCGGAAATTTGTTTTTTTATATAAAGTAGGATATAGATAACAACGATGTCCGTTACCTGAGTGAAATTATTGGATCCCAAGCTAACGTCGAACATATTAGGCCAGTCATTTCTTACCCAGTACTCTCTCTCAATTCCAGCGATGGATTTTCTTACTTTTTTTTTGGGGGGGTCATGCTCTAAAATTTGAAATCAATATAATGTCTAATTCTTTTTTGGATAAATTTGCATTTTATAGCCTGGCTTCTAACTATTTCTCTCTAACTCTTTGCACTCAACACAAATCGTCCCCTGCTAAAATATAGAGCTGTCTAAACTATTACATTTCAATTCGCTTCAAACTTTAACATTGTCAGCACCTTCAACAGAGCTGCATGGACACGTAATTAACTTGATGGACAAATTGGAGGGACAAATAAACCACATTGCAAGATATTCATGCAACCGAAACATATGTCGGACAGAGGTTTAAATTAAATAAGGTGTGTAAATTATTGTAATAACAAAAACGGTGTATGTGTATTATTCTCCTTATTTATTTGAAGTGCTATTGATATATACTCAAAAAACTGTTTATAATCCAACGAAGCGAACTCAGGATTTATCCATCAGATGAAATGCATTAGGATTGTGTACTTCGAAATAGTCCTAGGTTTTCCTTACAATTCGATGTGGTTACCCATTATTTGGATTATACAGAGTGCTTGAACGGTGACTTCTTGGATCTATTATCCCTATTCATTCACTATAAATACTTATAAACACGCGCACCCACCCACCCACACACACACACACACACACACACATATATATATATATATATATATACGTGTATATATATATATATATATATATATATATATATATACGTATATATATATATATATATATATATATATATATATATATATATATATATATATATATATACATACATATTTATATATATGTATATATATGTATATATGTATATATATATGTGTGTGTGTAAATATATATGTATTCTTTTATTCTTATACCTGTTTCAGTCATTTGGCTGCGGCCAGGCTGGAGCACCGCCTTTAGTCGAACGAATCAATCCAAGGACTTATTCTTTATAATCATAGTACTTATTCTATCGGACTCTTTTGCCGAACCGTTAAGTCACTTGGACGTGAACATACCAACATCGGTTGTCACAGACACACACACACTCATGTATACATATATATATATATATATATATATATATATATATATATATATATATATATATATATATATATATATACGACGGGCTTCTTTCAGTTTCCGTCTACCAAATCCACTCACAAGGCTTTGGTCGGCCCGAGGCTATAGTAGAAGACACTTGCCCAAGATGCCACGCAGTGGGACTGAACCCGGAGCCATGTGGTTGGTAAGCAAGCTGCTTACCACTCAGCCACCCCTGCGCCTATATATATATATATATATATATCTGTCATCACGAGGTGATGTAACCATTTTTCTACCTGTTCTTTGTATTGTCTTCAAATCTTTTCTCTCTCTGAAGTGCTTGAGAGTCGTTTGCGCCGACTCTCTTCTTTTGAGCAATTTGCCTTTGAGACATCCCATCTTCATGATGAGCTACGATTTGATTTCGCTCTCATTCACTCAACTCCCTTGTTTTAGGCATTTTTCTGTTTATTAACTGTATATACAACATATTTTAGTATAAAACTCTGAAATAATCAAGGAAACATAAGTTAATTTTGGACTTTGGTCTTACTCATAATTGGTTGCATATGTACAGTACAGTATAAAAGCGATAACTGATACTAAAGGAGGGTCAACCAGATATTAAACCTGATGTATATTGTGAAATATACCATAGTCTACCATGTGCATGAGTTTCATTGAGACAGCAGAACCCCAAAACATTGGGGTGTCCTAATACTTTTGGCCAAGGCTGTGTACATAAATTTCTTTTTTTATTGGTAATCGACAGAATTTTCTAAGTAACACAAAGGCAGATTTTTGTGCATGGCACTTATCAAGCTTCATAAGATAATTCTATACCTACACACACCCGAGCGCACGACCTAAGTTCCTGAAATTTTCCATCTCTCACATTTCATTCCCAAAATATATTTGTCAACGCGTGGCTATTGTAGATGTACACAAGTTGCCGTACACTCGCATCGAACGCAGACACGAACTCGTTAACTATATGACTGTACTTATATCATTTTGAAAATTTTGAAAAACAATCGAAATATACTTATTACCCTCGCCTTAGCGAAGGCGGAGGTATTGTTTTCAGTTGTATTTGTTTGTTTGTTTGTTTGTTTGTCCGTGGACAAAATATCACAAGAACTGCTGGATGGATTCGGATGAGACTTTCAGGGATGTTTAGCCTCGTGACTGGCACGAGCTGATTAGATTTTAGGATCTATCCGGTACCAAACAAGGATTCTGGACTATTTTTCCTGTATTTTTTTGGTTTTTTTTTGTTTTTACTTAATTTTTGAGAGCGGTCGGGTTCATTTTTAGTATTCTCGTTTGTGAGAACAGTCGAGTTTATTTCAGATATTCTCACTTTAAAAATCATTTCTGGCTAATCGTTGAAAGAACGTTGGAGTTGTCTTGGCGGAGGTTTGCGCTCTCTGAGTGCTCTTGTTTAATATGAATTTATTTGAAATCATTGAGTACAAATATTTTGGAAAATAGTTATTGAATAAACTGTTAACGAGACAAAATATTACTTTGCTCTCCAAATACGCGCTGTGATTACTTTGTGATTGAGAAGATCACTTCGCTACCAAATGCTACCTAATTCCATCCCACTCTGCGAACGTTGAGTAAGAATATTAACCAGAGCTTCATGCTCATGAAATAGTTATAAGTAAAATGTATTAGACGGAAGCTGTTCGGAATTTCGTTTTTTTTTTTTTTTGCTTTGTTTTGTTTTTTTTTATTTTTTGTTTTTTGTATTTTTGTCTTTTATTATATATCATCTATTCGTAATTGCTTTCAGTGTAAATTAGTGTGCCGATAAATCTTCTTGTGGCATTAGATATTAAGTTAACATCCCTTTATGCTAACCATTTAGCTATTCAGTACATAGATATTGATAAAATAAGTATGTGACAAAACACTGTGCTCAACATGATACATTAAAACCTTTGAAAGCAATACCTCAGTATGACCGCGGATCAAATATTTTCTTCAGAGAAATATTTGCTAAAGACCCAGTTAAAAAGAAACAAAAAGTTATTTTAGATAACAGATGAATAAATTAATAATGTTAAGTTGGGTTGTATTTTGTTGTCTTTTTTTGTTCTTTAGCCCAAGGTAATACTGGCAGACAAGATCAATGGTTTTCAGTATTTTAATAGAATACAATGTACTATTTGTACCTTGGACTTCATTATATAATGAAGTGATTTTTAGCACTCTGTCAGTTACCCACTCGTTTTTATGTATTACATTATTTTTCCCTCTATTCAATTCCCTTGCAAAAAAAAAGAAATGTCATGACAGAAGCAAAGAGAAAAAGAAGATAAAGCAAATTTATTGTTAAAGTTTTGCAAGAATAAACTTTGATAAGGGAGAGAAAGGCGTACATGAAATATATATCAAGCAAAACTGTGAATTTTTATTAAGCAAGGAAATATGACAACGAAAATGAACGAAGTTAAATATCATGAAAGTTAAAATATACTTGAAAGCAAAACGCTATCATTTTATATTTTTCTTTTCACAAGATCAAACAAAATTACCAGCAGTATTATCAATGAGAACTTCGTTGATTCGTCGCGTCACCCAGTTTATTTATTCACGGAGCTTTGATGACAATGCTACCCACTTGTCAGCGGCTTTCAAGCGGTTCCTTGCTTTTGTCTTCATTGTTATTAAAGTAAAGAAACCAGATTTACATAGATGTGTTGTGATAGCACTTTGAAGTCACGTTAAGAAGCATGAATATGATTCTGTTTATTTCATACAAAAATTAACATCAATTTTATCAAATCTTCCTTAAGACTAACAGAGAACATAAGATCAATCAGCTTCTCTTTTGCCATGTCGGCATTTCTTATCTCAGATAATTAGAAATGTTAAGAATGGTAAAGAATTAGCATAATGACACTCTTCAAATGGAATTTTATGATAAACTTTACACAAGAGATGAAAATAGGGCATATCCAAACATTTTTTCGGGAGAAATTTCTGTTAATAAAGTACAAAGTTTTGCTTTTATGATTCATAAATGTTGAATGACTATATATGATTGTATCATCGAAACGAAGTAAAAATAGGTTAGAATATGAAAGATAGTCCATCTTTCCACTGTACAGGAAAAGGAAGTGCACTCCGTATCTCTCTCTTAATTCAGTCACAGTTTTCGTAAAACAGGCTGAGCAGGTAAATGTATTACAGAATTAATATATCATTTTCAGGTATGGTATATTTACCACATGTTGCATAAATCTTTATTCCAGCAGAATGTAATTCTACCCCCGGTTGAGAAAAGCATAATTTAACTTGTCTTTCTTTGTTTTGATTGTTTAACCACGACCAACAAATGATCGAGGAGATCTATAATCAAAGGTGTTCTAGCTTTGACTAACACACCACTGTATTTCAGATATAGTGAATCTAGGGTTAAATCATCTATAGTTCATTCTTGTTGTTGCGATTCAGTCTCAAGTGAGCAGTAATCAAGTAAACCTATAATCAAATATGTTCCAACGGTGATTATCTTTCCTTGTGTTTAGACATAAATAACAAGAATTAGATTATCTTAATGAATTAAATACATGTGAAGCTTCATTGAGCAGAAGTATCTTTTACTAAGACTATACATTACGTCAACTAGAGTGTCTCATTTTGGCCGATTTTGATGTTCAGAAATGCTATTCTGAACTAATACAGCTGCCCATGATAATAATAAATTTTCACCCAAACCGATAAGTATTTACGACACCAGATATTTATTAATCGCTGTTTTTTTTGTTGTTGTTTTTTTTTCTATATCAGTAGAAATAAAATTTGTTAAGCATGCAGTAGATAGTGGATACTTGATTCGTGACGACGCAGAAATAATGATTTAGCAATTCTACCATCGCTTCTGGACATATTTCGCCTACTACTGGTACACTTATGGGCTTGTTAACATTGTACATCATTACGGGAAGCTTTCTCAAGATAAATTCTGCAGTTCCTGGCTTTCAAGAGTATATCCAAGTTATGTAAGATATACAGATGAATCACACTGCTTCCGTCGCTAATAACAAATATATACCTACATACATATAGAGATAGAGAGAGAGAGCAACATGAAGAGCTAGTGAGAGAGAGATATAAGTATGTATGTATATACATATAAATATATAGATAGACAGACACGTACGCGCGCGCACATACACACACACACACACACACACACACACATGCACACTACATATGTATAAATATGCAGATACCTGAATATGCCTAACGAAATGGCGACGGTGCCCTGCATATTTACAGGCTGCCCTATGGTAAGGCATAGCACCCGTTCAGCCGCCCTGCCAGGGATATGGCGAAGTCAGAGGAGACTTCAGGATGGCGGATTGCAAAGAGGTAGCGGAAGTGTTCATCCGAGACAACAGTGCTTCGTACGTTGATGCTGAGCGGAGGAAGCGTAGAAGATTAGCGGTGAGGATCACCAACCTCTATCAAGAGAGTAACTGCAACGTATTCATTGGGATGGCATCAATGATTGTGTAATCAGCTAATGAAAAATTCACTATGACTCAAATTCCCAATTCAAATTCATAATATTGGAACAGGATAGCAACAAAGCGTCATGAGAATCCGCGAAAGCAGTGAAAAAAGTAGATATTCTTAATACAAATAATAGCAATCTACATCTATATTGAGCAATTTTCCTATTGTTTGTAAATTCAAAAATACATACATACGAACATACGTATGTACGTATGTACGTACGCATGTATGTATGTATGTATGTATGTATGTATGTATGTATGTATGTATGTATGTACGTACGTATACTTGCATCTGTGTGCATTTAATATACGTATATGCTTGAGTAATAATTCATAAATGTCAGCGTAAAAATTATTATATATATATATATATATATATATATATATATATATATGTATGTATGTATGTATATATATGTATGTATATATATGTATGCATGTATGTATAGTTCGAAGAATACAGGATCAAATATAAATAAAAATATTTAATTTGACATTTTCATTTTAACAAATTTTGTTAATGCTCTTTCAACCCCCGCCCCCAGTACATACCCAAATGTTACTATAAACACACGCAAACGAGTATATAAGCATTCACGCATGTATGAACATTTGAAAATATACTGATGTTTCTTTGGAAATTTCACACTTAAAAACATGAAAGGACCACTTCAGAACAGCATCCTCATTTCCCATAGTTTTAAATATCTTTTATCAATTGAAGTAAAAGAAATCATTAGAAAATTTCGATTATATTTTTTTTTAATTCAGCATTATCTTATCATGTATAGATATACAGTCAAGTACAAACATACTTATGTGTGTGTGAGTGTGTGTGTGTGTGTGTGTGTGTGTGTGTGTGTGTGTGTGTGTGTGTGTGCGTGTGTGTGTAATGAGATATAGGTATGAATATAATACACACATACATATATATAACATATATGGAGAGAGACGTGTACGTATGTATGTGTGTGCTACAATTAATAGATGTAAGTGTGAAAATGTATGCGTGTGTGGTAGCATACATACTCTGCATATATTCTGAAGTATACTGTCGTGCGTAAAATCGCGGCGGAGAGAAAAGAACGAGGTAAATGACGAATAAAGAGAGGTGAAGAATGAAGTACATATACGAATCTAATAAAACGGAACGAAGCACTTTCCTCACACGCACGCGCGTGCGCACGTACGCACACTTGTTCTGTTACAGCACTACACAAAGACAGAGCGATTATTTTACAATAACGAAGGTAGTGGGCTGGCAGAATTCTTTGCACGCCGGGAAAAATGCTTCGTGGCATATCTCCTGGCTTTATGTTCGAATTTGCTTTCATTTTTTGGGGGTGGGGTAGATAAAATAAATACCAGACGAGTATTGACTACCCTATTCCCCAAAACTCCTAGTCTTGTATTAAAACTGAAAACCATTATTTTGTAATAACGACAATATTATCAATATATTATGGCACTCAACTCACTGGACGTGTGTTGTATATTACTTTTATCTTATGCATTGTTATTGAAAGCTGGCAAAAATAATCTTCCTAACGTCAAAATAGGTGTCATAAACTTAATAATGTACATTCAATTAGCATTCTACACTAAATTAGATCTCATGTAGCTTTTATAGTAAATTATTCATATTTAGAACACATAGGCACTGAAATCTGTTCGAATGTGTGTGCGCATGCGCGCGCGCGTGAATGTGTGTGAATGTGTGTGAATGTGTGTGTATGCCTGTATGGGCATAAGTAAAAATATAATTGATCAAATGTTCGTAGCCACTTCAATATAGCTATTCCGTTCGAGCGGAATTTACTGCGATTTTTTAACCCCAAGAAGACATTGCCTCAATCTGGTTAACGATGCACAGTTGCATCCGATATATTGCGAGCAAGTGAACGAACCACTACCACCTTCTAGTGACGAGACCAGCATACCACTTTGGTTTCGGGCTATTTCTGCCTCTATTCAGTACTGGAAACCTCATCTGTTAGAGATGGCAGTAGCTCAGCGATAAAAAATCGCAGTAAATTTCGCTCGAAGGGAACAGCCATGTTGAAGTTCCTATAGACTACTGCAATCATCTCTTAGAGAGATTTTAGAACTAGCATTTTAGCTTGAAAAATCAGCGACTGTGTGTCGCTTGAATCTATATATGTTGCAGCAGAGGCGAGCTACTGCGATCTCTAGCAGACGAGGTTCCAGTCCTGAAGGGAGGCAGAAATAGCCCGAAACCAGACTGGTATGCAGGTCCCGTCGCTAGAAGATGGTAGGGGTTCGTTCCCCAGCTCCCAACATTATCGAATGAGCTATACATCATTAACCAGCTAGAGGAGATATCCTTTTGTGGTTAAAAAATATCGCAGCAAATTCCACTCGAACGGAACAGCCATGTTGAAGTGACTACGAAAATTACTTGCTAGTACAACTACTGCGATCATCTCTTAGAGAGATTTTAGAACCGGCTTTTTAGTTAATTGATCAAATGTTAAAGGAAAATTAACACGGAATAAAAAAAAATTATATATTGAGATTTAGAAGTTGATCACTGAAAGCTTTTTCTAGTGCACATGTATATATGACAATAAACATAAACAATAACGTATATTTACTATTGTATGAATATTTGAAAGCATAATAGAGATTCCTATAAGCAGTTCATACTTCAGCACGAAATCCTTAGAAAAAATACTTCGAAGCAGCATTCTTATTTTCCATAACTGAGTTCAACTGCGTATAACAAAAGATGTTAAACATATCTCTGTTATTAACTGAGAATTGCAATTAACATTTTTAATATATATATATATATATATATATATATATATATATATATATATATATATAGTGAGAGATAGAGATGTATATATATATATATAGCGAGAGAGAGATGTATATGTGGAGATTAACCCGGGTCACTTAAACCCACCTTTCTAACCACATCCTATCTTTTCTCGAACACACCTCGCAACAGTCGTCTCCTCTCCAGCCCTACCTGCCAGTATATATATTTTTACTATAAAAATCTATGGCTGATTAAGCGAAATGCTAATGCCTCTATCAAAAATTAACATAAATAACTAGGCGCAACATAGCACTATAAAGGAAATTTTTTATCGTCACTACATGTGATTAAACCTGCCGAAATACCTATATTGCTAGAAATAAGAGATTTTTGTTCTTTTTATTCTGCTGAAACAGATCACAGTTATCCTGACTAATTGGAATGCACTTAGAAATATGTGGTTGTAACTAAATTTGGCCCACACTATTGGACAGTGCTTGAGATATAACATATTGTCTTGTGGTAACGACAGCTCTAGTGTACGTTATAATCATATAAACTTTCTATATATACTAATATGTGGGTTCTGCTTGTGGTTACGTAATAAGTATTGACCGTGCATTTACGCAAATATGGATAACGTAACAATTTTAGATGGAATTAAATGAAATTTTATATAATATATTTTAATAATCTTCAGTATTGTTACAGGCATATGCTCAACTATTTGATGTGTAGCTGCCCTTTACTTTGCGCTTTATCTATAACGTTCTCCCCCAGACTCTCTCTTCTTCTCCGTAGTATTTATGTCTTCATAGCTACCATAACGTCATCAATGAACTATTGTGTATCATATTTGCACGGGCACAAATATGTTGAATGTTTTTACTTATGCATATATGGTAATAACGGCTTCTAAGGAATGCTTGCATTCAGAAAAACACACACATCCGAGTTTGTTGTAGATTAGCCTTCACGTCGTAATGTAACTTCCTTTTAGAAATTCTCCCAGAAGAAATACTCACTTGACTTGTTTCAAACATGGGATTTTGAATTTTATTCCTGTTATTCGCGTGGTTGGGTGTGGAAATAACTGTAGGCAAGAAATTTCTCTACAGGAATTTGCATGTCTTTAAATAAATAACGTTTGTACGTCAATTCTTTTCTATTTTCATTATTTTCTCATCCACGTATATATATATATATGTATATATATATCAAGGTCATCAGCTGTCGAACGCCGACGAAGGGAAATAACCCTGAAATCCGGATAAAAGACTTTCCGTATTCCCGAGCGTCATACTAATATATACTTTTGTTATTTACACCACCTGTCCTCGTCTGTTGTTATTTTTTGTATATTCTCCCATATATATATATATATATATATATATATATATTGAACATATATGTCTATATATTTATATGTATATACTTGTGTATGCATATATTTATACGTATATATATGCATGTGTGCATATATATTTTTATATACGTATATATATATATATATATATATATATATATATATATATATATATATAGACAGATAGACAGATAGATAGATAGATAGATAGATAGATAGATAGATAGATAGATAGATAGATAGATAGATAGATAGATAGATAGATAGATATGTGCGAGTAAAAATAAATACAAAAAAGGTGTTTTTTTTGTATGATTGTGTATAGAGGAATATATTATTTTGTTTAAAAGAGTTTCAACACTGTCTGTTTTTTATGTTTTATTTATATTCCTGCAGAACCAATGTGGGGTATAGAATATGGAATATACAATATATAATATAATATACAATATATAATATAAAATAAATTTTTTTTTTAATGGATGGCACCATGAAATAAAGTATTGAATGTAGATGAAATATTGAGTGTTCAATATAAAGGATCAAATATATAAATATAAATATAAATATATAAAGGCGACTCGAGTTTCATGGCTATTTCCTTTCGTCATGGCCGGTATGACAGACTTTTTATTTTATCCTTTATATTGAACACGCAATATTTCATCTACATTCAATACTTTATTTCATGGTGCCATCCATTTTTATTTTATTTTATTTTATATTATATATTGTATATTCCATATTCTATACCCCACATTGGTTCTGCAGGAATATAAATAAAACTCTTTTAAACAAAATTATATATATATATATATATATATATATATATATATATATATATATATATATATATATATATATATATATAGACAGATAGATAGATAGATAGATAGATAGATAGATAGATAGATAGATAGATAGATAGATAGATAGATAGATAGATAGATAGATAGATAATGTATGCATGTATGTATTATGTGTATATATTCATTATTGCTATTTAATACACTCACGGGATTAATTTTTTTAAATCCACTCAACAGTTAAACACTGACTCGCTAAAAAAATTAAACAGTAACACACCTCACTGTCAGTGACACTGATAGAGGGTAGAAATTATTCTGTCTTAATGATACTACTTGAATAGTTGATGAGTCGGAACTTACAACATGTGGTTTTTAATAGGATAATTTATAGCATGTGTTTTTAATAGTAACACTTGCCCTATATATAGAGAACTTATAAGTTTTCAATAAAGTGGTTGTGCCTAATATCAAAATAGTGAACGCTGTTGACATATCAGGAATGTGTTAAAAGAATGTATTGTTGTGGAAATCGATATATCTGATATTGTTAAGCCTTTATATAAGTAGTGTACAAGGACACAATAAAATGTTTACAGGGACGTTGATAAAATCCCGATTTAGGATTTTAAGCTCTCCCAGCTGACATCCCCCTTTTTTCTTACTTGTCTACGAAACTATTGTACATAGAGAGACGGTATGTTTACATTTGTCTCAAAATACTGGGTTCGTTAAAAATCTAGGAATATATTTTGTCGTGCAGTACAACATTGAAACAAAACACTTCTAAATAACCAGCAACTTAATAATCGAACTTGCAACCAATTATGCTTCATATATGCAAACTGATTTATCCGGTTTCCTTCCGCCGCTTAGGAAATTCGAGCATAGGATTATATAACAGCTGATGCCACTGTATGACCAAGTGTCTTCTACTAGAGCCACGCGCTGACCAAAGCTTTATGGGGATATTTGGTAGACTGCCATATATATATATATATATATCGTCTTGACCAGACATACACTCAAGTACACATATATATATATATATATATATATATATATATATATATCGTCTTGACCAGACATACACTCAAGTACATATATATATATATATATATATATATATATATATATATATATATATATATACATATATATATAAAGATAAATTAAATAGATACTATTGACAATCCAATAATTTATTTATAATAATACTATATTACATGATATACTATGAATATAATATCACATAACATAATATTATATACCATAAACAATTATTAAAAAACCATAAGAGGCCAACAAATTGCTTCGACTTATATATATTTTTTTCTGATATACATGCATAATAACAGTTCCTTTATATATAAAATCACTTCAGGGTCATGGTTTAAATATAAATGAATTTCCGTCTGTATGTAATATTATATTCATTGTATATCATGTAATATTGTAATATAAATAAATTATTGGATTGTCAATAGTATCTCTCTAATTTATCTTTATAATTGCATTATACCAATACTTATATCGTATTCAACTGAGGTAGCAGTAAATTGGATGTTTAACACTCCTATGAAGGATTTCTTTTCCTCAGTTTGTTATTATATATATATATATATATATATGTATATATATATATATATATATATATATATATATATATATATATATATATATATATATATATATATGTATATATAAGGAAAATAAGACAAGGTAGAAAATGCTAAAATAATTTTATCATGTCAATACGACTTTTTCAGCTACATATATATATATATTGCGACTTTTCAACAATTAAATTGTGGGAAAATTAAATGGAATGTTTTTTAAAAAATATATTTCCATACTTTTTCAAATGCAAGGGACAATTTCCTTTTTTCTGCCTGTCTCTGTCTCTCTTTTGTTACACTTGTGGGTTCTAGGTAGTTAGCAGCAGCTAGTTTGATATGAATTCATGTCTTTGATTGTTTAAGCAGCGGTTGTAGTAGAGAAAGGAGCCCGCGGAAAAGAAGAAGAAGAAGAAGAAGAAGAAGAAGAAGAAGAAGAAGAAGAAGAAGAAGAAGAAGAAGAAGAAGAAGAAGAAGAAGAAGGGGAGGAGGAGGAGGAGGAGAAGAAGAAGAAGAAGAAGAAGAAGAAGAAGAAGAAGAAGAAGAAGAAGAAGAAGAAGAAGAAGAAGAAGAAGAAGAAGAAGAAGAAGAATAGTAGTGATTGAAATCGTTCTGAATAAATTCTTGAGGGGACTGTTTTGAATATATCGTTTTTAATATTTGCGTGAGTGTTATTCTAAGGCCCTGGTGACAGTGTCATTTGTTGTGGATGCTTTCAAAAGGGGTTGGTATTTTGTAATACCGAATTCTTTACTAATACGCTGACTACAGGCTGTATCGTCCCAGAATTGATAGAGGGAAAGATTCTGAAGCTTGGTTGTTTGTTATTGGCGCAAATGTCGATGTGTTCGCTGAATGCTATTTTTCTGTTTTCTGAATTTAGATCTGGGATCTGTGCAGAGCCATCTTTTTTTTTTTTTTTTTGTAAGTTTCTGCATCATTTGGTCCAGTTAGCTGCAGTATACTTCGGCCGTGATTGATGAGTCAGGTTTAATGAAATCATAATGGATCGCACTTGCGACAGACCACCAAACACACACCATCAGCTTCTTTTGATGAATTTTGCTTTTTGGGCTGTGTTTTCGTGGCTCGTCTTTATCCAATCATTGTGCTGAACGTTTACGGTTGTTGTATTAGATCCATTTCTCATTATATGTTACAATTCGATTAAAAAATAATTCATTTTTGTGACGAGAAAGTAGCATAATGCAGGCTTCCAAACGTTGCTGTTTTTGATTTTCATTGAGTTCATGTGGATCCCACTTATCCAAATTTTTCACTTTACCGATTTGAACAAGATGAGTCAATATTGTTTGCTTAATAACACCAAAAAACAACGATAATTCACGGGAACTCTGAGATGGATCTCGACAGTGGTTTTCAGTCCGTCATTATCCACCTTTGTTTCTGGTCGACCGCGTTGCTCATTTGTGAGGTCAAAGTTACCAGAACGAAATTTTGCAAACCAATTTCATACTGTCCGCTGTGTAATAACATTAGAATGAAATACTCCATTAATATTCTGAGCTGTCTGTGATGCTGTATTTCCAAGAAAAACTCCATATTTCAAAACTGTACGAATTTCACACTTATCAATCTCTAAACAAAATAGCAAAAAATGATTTATAAATTCTTTATAAAGCGCAAAATGAGTTAGAATAAAGAAATAGATGTGCTAGCTTTCTGACAAAAAATAAAGATTGTCAAAATATAATAATGGCGCAAAATGAGCAGCTGTCAAAGTTCACCATATACCTTACTAAAACTTTCATACTTGACGACCTAATATACATACATATATATATATATATATATATATATATATATATATATATATATATATATATATATATATATATTTATATATATGTATGTATATATATATATATATATATATATATATATATATATATATATATATATATATATATATATGTACATGCATATACATGTATATATTTATACATATATGCATACACATATATATGTGTGTATGTGTATGTGTGTGTGTGTCAGCGTGTCTGTGTATTTGTGTGTCTGCGTGTGTGTGTATGTGTGTGTGTCCGTGTGTCTGTACAAATATATATGCAAATGCTGCTGCTACGCCCAGACTATGATCATCCTGCTTTCCAAGTATTGTAGTTTAGCTATTATTATGCGTAGTACTATGACTGCTTATGATAGACAGAGCAGATATATGAAAAATTACCATACTCTTATATCATTTGTGCTACATACGTTTCACCATTTGGATCTTTTTTAAAACGGGGGCCACATTTTTCATTAATGTCTTACGTAGTGTTTTTGGTACGGAAAGATTTTCAAACTTCGTATACTTATCTATTTTGTGTTATAGAACAGAAAAATATTTTTGTATTCGAATTTATTTCATGTAAAAAATTGTCTTATTTCGATAATTTCAACCAATCACTGACAAGTATTCAGTTGTTTACATTTACTCCTTTGGCTGATTAAGCCATAGCTCCGTTTTATTTGCTTTTTTCATTTTAAATTTGCTTTTTTCATTTTCTTTTTTTTTTCTTCGTTTTATTTGCTTTTTTCTTTTTAAATTTGCTGTTTTACCCTAACCCTAACCCTAACCCTAACCCTATCACCGATAGAATTGTTTCAGAATCGTTTGTTTATGTAGTCGGCACTTAATGTATATCGGCTGAATGGACGTCAGTGATTGGTTGAAATTACAGAAATACGACAACTTTAACATGGAATAACTTAGGGATTTCTTTTTTTTTAAGAAGACTAAGAGAAAAAGATGTTTTATATGACACATTCTACCAGTGTTCCAAGTTTCAAAGTGTTTCGTTAATGAAAAATGTGGCCCCCGTTTTAAAAAAGATCCCAGCATTTTAGTTGTTTGGACTCTGCAATAAAAATGTTCCCTTAATGATCTCTTGTTGTGAAGCATTCAGTCTCACTTCGAACATCGACTGTGGACTCCTCACAACCACAATGGCGAAATATATATGAGGACAAGTGATATAAACTTTGTTCATAATAATTTCTTATACATATATTAGAATGTCTACCGGCTGATGTATGTCGTTTTTGTATCCTCACCATTTTCTTATTTGCCGTATAAGTTAAGGGTAAACCACTTTTTACCCCCGCCCATATATAACACTCAATTGCGAGATTGACATGTAATAAACAGCCCTTGAGTACGAATAATTGGGCACACTACCAGCAGTATATTGGATAGATAATATCCTTTAGTTGGTTGATTTCCAAACCTCTAACTCACACAAAAATATACATATATGTATGCGTGTGTGTCCGTGTATGTGTGTGTGTATGTATGTATGTATGTATGTATGTATGTATGTATGTATGTATGTATGTGTGCATGAGAAAAAGAAGAAAATGGAGAAATTGACACGCAGATATCAATTTATTCAAAGATAGTCAAATCCATATTATGAATTTCCGGTCCTACAGCTGTTTCCATAGCCAATTAATTCAATTACAGGAATTAGATTAAATGGATTTAATTCAAATTCTCATACTGAAATTGGTTAATTGGATATTTCATCGGGGAAGAATTTTCTCAAAATGGAGTTACATTTTAACGTGTTGGTTTTAGAATGTATGCGTAATTTTGAAAAACCCTTATTTTCATATATGCATATATATATATATATATATATATATATATATATATATATATAATATATATATATATATATATATATATATGAAATGATTAAAATCAAAATAAGCAACAAGGATATCCTTACCTTCTTGGAGATGGAGATTTTAGGTAAAATTATACTAATGTGTCCATATGTTTTAATTTAATTAAATTCTATGTCTTTATGCAGCTGAGGATTGCTCTACATTTAAATTGATGTAATGATTACATTGTTCAATTAAATAGAGTTGCTTGAAACGATCGTACTGCATTACTTCTGGATATCCTTGTTGCTTACTTTGATTTTAATCACCTAATTTTGAAATTGTATGGTTAATACCTTACTAAATTCTGGTGTCTCAACTTAAGTACCATATTCATCTGAATATATATATATATATATATATATATATATATATATATATATATGCATATACATACTCACATACATGCACGCATACATACATAATACAGACATACGCACATACGTTTATGTTTGTGTGAATGCGTGTCTTAAAAACATTAAATTAAAAGTTTTTATTAAAAATCTCTTAAATTAGCGGATTAAAACAAACAGACCTTACGAAAGGAGGTTTCTATGTAAGCAGTTTCCGATCTTTTAAGCTTTTCAACTATTCGTGTTTTTTAAAGTAAATTGTACAGTAGTACTTCCACAGATTTTTTTTTTTTTTTTTTTGCATAATTGATACTTTTTTATTTCAGAAAATCTTTCTCTTAAATATAGTGACTTTGTCAAGAAATCTTTGTAAAAGACTTTCTTAATGTGCGTGTGTGTATAAATATAAATACATATGTATACATAAGTATATGTGTATGTGTATACGTATGTATGTATGTGTATGTAGCTAATGTGTGAGGTATACATACATATATATATATATATATATAGGTATACATACATATATATATATATATATTACCAACGCAGCAAACTGAGGTCTCCATTTCGTGCGAAATATTGCCCACACCTTGTTTGTGAAAATGACGCCAAGTAAACTCAAGAGATTTTGTCTAGAGCTCCATGCGTGTATGACTGAAACAACTTTTAAAGTGAATGAAACCGGTAGCATACTTTGATAAAAACAAGGGCGTTTTCTTTCTCCTTCTTCTTGATAATTTGCTTCTTCGCGGTGAAAACCGGTTGGAGGGGATCTTTATTAAATTGTGCTTCCGGTTCGGCATTCTGGCTTTTTTTCATTTTCCTATTATTTCTCCACGTGCGGTTAACACAACCCCACTATTTACTGACTTATATATATATATATATATATATATATATATATATATATATATATATATATATATATATATATATATATATATATATATATATATATATATATATATATATATATATATATATACATAGGAAAAATTTGATCATTACAAATTGTGACTGAGGGTGCTGAATAGTAACTATATTTCAAGAAATAGGAGTTAAAAACCCTTAGTGCTGTATAAAGCGCACTCTATATATACACTGAGAGGGGAGATAACCTCCCTATGAGCGAGGCTAGCCGCCCTGGACTAGACTAGTTTCCTCTATCAGTTGTAAACTCGAAGCAGTGCCTACTCCATTGCGCGGATAGGTTGGCTAAATCGATCTGTCAACATATACACTTAACATATATATTGGTGACTGGTTTAACGAAATGCTAATGTGTATACTAAAAATTGATATAAGCAGCTAGAAGCAATATAAGAGCATACAGGAAGATATAACTGTCATTAATTGTGACTGAGGATGCTGAATATCACCTATGTTGCATGACTATATGGACTAGGCACTACTGGCGAGTCTACAATTTTAGACGAAGCTAATCTAGTCTAGTACTCATAGTCGCTCACGGGGCTGTTATCTCCCTTGTCAGTGTATATATATTGTGCGTTGCATACAGCATTAAGGGTTTTAACTCTTATTTCTTGCAATTTGAAATCATCCGAGCGATGGAGTAGGCACTGCTGGCGAGTCTACAACTCATAGACAAAACTAGTCTAGTACAGTGCTCCTAGCTTCACTCCTGGGCGGTGGTTATCTCCACTGTCAGTGTATAGATATTGAATGCTGTATACAGTATTAAGAGTTATAACTCTTATTTCTTGCAATATAGGTGCTATTCAACACCCTCAGTTACAATTAGTGACGATTGAAGCTGTCGTTTTTGGTCTTATATTGCACCTTGCTGTTTGTAGATATAAATATACCTATTTTGTAATATAGTATGTCATTCACTGTCTTTGGTCTGAGTTCAAATTCCATCAGGGTCGACTTTGCCTTTCATTCTTTCGGGGTTGATAAAATAAATACCAGTTGAGCACTGGAGTAGATGTGATTGACTTGCCCTCTCCCCCAACTTGCTGTCCTTATGCCAAACTTTGAAATCTATATAGTATGGCATTCAAAACAAATGTTCTTAACGCATCAGCAATATTCCTTATCAAACTTTTGTTAATGCATTTTAACACTAAATTTTCAGCGGTTGTATTACGTACAGTAGTGGAGTATAAGCACTGGATTTGATAGATGGCAGAAAATAACACAAAGATTGCAATTAGTTACTTCATTATAAACTGAATATTGTCTTAAATTAAT
This sequence comes from Octopus bimaculoides, assembly GCF_046866305.1. NCBI lineage: Eukaryota > Metazoa > Mollusca > Cephalopoda > Octopoda > Octopodidae > Octopus > Octopus bimaculoides. The sequence goes on from NC_142933.1 coordinate 20,502,517, forward strand.
TTGAGTATAATGAATTTGAAATTATTTAATTTCTATATAAAATAATTCACATTTATAGTTTCGGTCTGGATAGGCACTGCCTGCATTACCGGCATTTAATATGTGCACGTGTGTTTTGTGTGTTTTTGTGTGTGTGTGTGTGTGTGTGTGTGTGTGTGTGTGTGTGTGTGTGTGTGTGTGTGTGTGTGTGTGTGTGTTTGTGTGTGTGTGTATATGTGTGTGTGTTTGTGTGTGTGTGTGTGTGTGTGTGTTTGTGTGTGTGTGTGTGTGTGTGTGTGTGTGTGTGTGTGTGTGTGTGTGTGTGTGATGTATGTGTTTCATTTTGTGTGCTTGCATTCCTGAAGTGAACGATTAGGTAAACGATAACGCAAATAATATTATGTATATATATATATATATATATATATATATATATATATATATATATATATATATATATATATATATATATATATATATATATATATATATATATATATATATATATATATATATATATATATATATATATATATATATATATATATATATATATATATATATATATATATATATATATATATATATATATATATATATATATATATATATATATATATATATATATATATAGTATGCGTGAGTGGCTGTGTGGTAAGTAGCTTGCTTACCAACCACATGGTCCCGGGTTCAGTCTCACTGCGTGGCACCTCGAGCAAGTGTCTTCTACTATAGCCTCGGGCCGACCAAAGCCTTGTGAGTGGATTTGGTAGACGTAAACTGGAAGAAGCCCGTCGTATATATATATATATATATATATATATATATATATATGTGTGTGTGTGTGTGTGTGTGTGTGTTTGTGTGTGTGTGTGTTTGTTTGTCTCCCCCCAGCATCGCTTGACAACCGATGCTGTTGTGTTTGCGTCCCCGTAATCTAGCGGTTCGGCAAAAGAAACCGATAGAATAAGTACTAGGCTTACAAAGAATAAGCTCTGGGGTCGATTTGATCGACTATAAAGGCGGTGCTCCAGCATGGCTGCAGTCAAATGACTGAAACATGTAAAAGAGTAAAAGAGTAAAAGTATGATCAAAAATGATAGGAAAATTTACAGAGTAAGAAACACGCTGTATAGCTATATTTCACTTATTATTATTATTAGTGAAATGGTAAACTAATTAGCCAATTAACTAATGGATTCCTTGATTAATAGTTCGTTCAATTAATCAAGCAGCTAGAGACATACCTGGCATAGCGAAAACATTCATGGATGAGGGGACGAGAGGCGACGAAAGGGATCTGATAAACCAGCTTATTGATTGATTAATTAACCGATCGACCAAGTAAATGATTATTTAATTGGTTTCTTGGTTAACTAATTCATCAATGATAGCTCGTACAAAACAAAGCATCAATAGCGGAAATAATAATAACGTTTTCTTCTATAGATACAAGGCCTGAAATTTCCGTGGATTATGTTGACATCAAGGTTCGATTCGTACTTAATTTGTTTACAAAGAAAGGATAAAAGTCAAAGTCGACCTCGGCGGAATTTGGACTCATAATGTAGATCCGGGCAAGATGCCGTTAAGCATTTGGTCCGACGTGCTAGCAATCTGCTACTTCGCTGCTGCAATAATAATAATAATAATAATAATAATAATAATAATAATAATAATAAGTAACTAATAAGTAGCTTGCTTACGAAATATATGGTTCTGGGTTCAATCCCACTGCGTGGCACCTTGGGCAAGTGTTTTCTACTATAGCCTCGGGCCGACCAAAGCTTTGTGAGTGGATGTGGTAGACGGAAACTGAAAGAAGCCCGTTGTACATATGTATATGTATGTATATGTGTGTGTGTGTGTGTGTGTGTGTGTGTGTGTGTGTGTGTGTGTGTGTGTGTGTGTGTGTGTGTGTGTGTGTGTGTGTTTGTATGACTGTATTTGTCCCCCAACATCGCTTGACAACCGATGCGGGTGTGTTTACATCCCCAGACCGATAGAATAAGTACTAGGCTTACAAAGAATAAGTCCTGGGGTTGATTTGCTCGACTAAAGGTGGTGCTCCAGCATGGCCACAGTTTAATGACTGAAACAAGTAAAAGAGTAAAAGAGTAAAAGAGTAAAAGAGTATTACAGAAATACCTACTTCAGAAGCAAAAAAAAAACTAATACAAATAACCACAATTCACTAAGAAAACAAAGAACTGTTTTCTGTCTTTGAGGAAGCTGACAAATACAAAAAAAGAAGTCATAGTACCTAACAACGGAGAAACATTCAAAATACAATGATCTGGAAATAGAGGTAACTCGAATGCAGAGACTAAGAACAAAAACAATTCTTTTTATAGTAGGCGCATTAGGTATGGAGAAAAAATATTCTGACAAATACATAGCAAAAACATCAGGATTTACGAGTATATATGACATAGACAAAATAGCACTGCTATGCACTGCACAAATCCTACCTAAACACTTTCAATACAGTGAAAATAAGAGTGAAAAAACAGACGACAGCACATACCTAAGGCACAGAGAGCTGCGCTCGGTAGTGTAGTGAAAGCACGTGATGAAAGTAAGACTACTGAAGAAGAAGAAGAAGAAGAAGAAGAAGAAGAAGAAGAAGAAGAAGAAGAAGAAGAAGAAGAAGAAGAAGAAGAAGAATCTCTACCATATGTACAAGGCCTGAAATTTTGTGAGAGGTGAGAGTCTGGTCAATTACATCCCTGTACTCAACTTACTTTTTCAGTGATCCCGAAAGGATAAAAGGTAAAGTTGACTTCACCAGGATTTGAACTCAGAACATAAATCCGGAAGAAATGCCGCTAAGAATTTGGCCCGACGTTCCATTCTCACCACACTCACCTACCTGTCATCAAAAATACTGGTAGGGTTCACTTCCCTCTCCGCCCTCACTTCCTTCTCAAGTCGAAGTTGTTGAAGTTGAAAAAGACGATAACGTCCCTGACGTTTTTGCATGTCACAAAGTGGCAAGCGCACTAACATTAAAATTTCTGGCGATTTAAAAGTACTGAGGCTGAACATTATCCTCACTTGTGTCAATATACACACCGTGTGCTATGAGGGCCATCAATTCTTCGTTGGCTCTCCTCACTCGCACAAATTTGGTCTGTGTGGTTAACAGAAAACGTGTCATAATTACTATGCTGCGTCTGAAAGTGCCTGAAAATTATTTGCAGTCTATTTGTTTGCAACAAAAGACATCAAATTATGTCAATGATACAACATAATGCGTACTCAAATGAAGCTTACTTGAAGATTTAACCTTTAGATAACTTTCAGTATTTAAACAAAAATTGCATACGCACATTTGTTCCTGTTAATATTCCAAGAAAGTAAATGTTACCACGTAAATGGATGTTTACTATTTTGTTTGGAAATTCTTCGAATTTTCAGCAAACGCGTGATATTATCGAAAATTTTAATATACTTAAACCTTATATTTTTTGATAGGTATTCTTCCTGTGTAATAATATTAATTTCATAATATACAGTATTTCACTCAGAATCGATTCAATTTTTGGCTACTTCGATCTATTTCCAGTTTTCTTAGAGATTTTCAGGACGAAGTAATACACGTGTTAGCAGCAAGTTGCCATACACACATACAAACATACATATTTATATATATACCACATACCACACATGCATGCATTACATTACATACATATATGAATACACACACACATGCTTATATAATGCTCTTTACTGTTAAACGTCAAAGCGAAATGAAGAGAATAAAAGAGAATACGAGGAATAAGAAGAAGAAAAGCTGTTATTCATCTGAAAATGGAATAGTTTAAATAAATTCAAGAAATATTTCATCTATATAAAACATGCGAAACCTTTCTTTAATCTGTACTCATTGATATTTCCTTATTTTGTTCCTGTTTTTGCTATTGCTGTGGTGAGGGATAGCGGTGGTGGCAGCATCGGTGGTGGCAGCATCGGTGGTGGCAGCATCGGTGGTGGGGGGGGGGGGGGGGAAGCTATGTTTGTGATGGTAGAGGTAGTGGTGCTGCTGCTGTCGATGCTGCTGCTGTTGCTGCTGCAGCAGTTATTGCTACTGGGTCCGGGGTTCGTGCTGATGCTGGCTGTTTATATCCATTTTCTGGTCAAGAAAATTTTGATCAGATATGTTCTGCACGTCACCATTCTGCCTTTGATTCAGGTATAGCATGGCTAGGACTACTTTTCCTAATATCGTTCTCCTTGTTGATAGTTTTTAGAGTTGGATCAGTACTGATCCGAATGTAGTCAAAGTCTAGCTTTTTTCTAAATTTGAATTACACCCGTGCTCCTATATCATTTATGTTATTACCAGAACATGAAATGCAAAGTAAATTACCATTAGCAATGTATGGTAATTGCAATTATATCATACACAGTAATACAATTCACAATGTATGTTAATTGCTGTTATACCATTCACAGCAAAAGAGGCGACCTTTTGCAAAGATAAATTTCAGCCTAAGCATATACGATTTTAGTAAGACATAAATGTACAGTCTGAACATTAGTTAAAGATTGTCTAAAAAGAAATAATGGCTATAGAATTTTACAAAATATATCTTAGAAATATATAGCATGTAAGAAAATTTCTTATGATCGAGCTTTGTATCTGATGCCGACTCACAAGTTACACACGTGTGTGTGTGTGTGTATGTGTGTGTGTGTGTGTGTGTGTGTGTGTGTGTGTGTGTGTGTGTGTGTGTGCGCGCGTTTATACATATACATACATAAATGCATATATACATGCATTCATGCATACATCCAATTATAATACATTCATGCACACATACATGCATACATGATCTAGAGATTGTACTAAAGTTCACTTTGAGCACAACACGCTCTTTTTATCCGCTTTATTAAATTTTGAAATGAGAATAATACAACACAAAGAGAACTAAAATATACCGGGATGAACTTTACAACGTCAGTTGTTACATACTGTTTCTCATCCAGCGTTGCCAAACATCTTTATAAAAATTGCTAATCACTATATTTCTATGTAATATTCTTGTATTCTTAAACTCTCCAGTACATGCTAGTAAACTATTGTAATATATAATATATGTCACAAGTTCTTTAGTTCTAAACGATTTCAGCAAATTGAATTATCCAAACTTATATGTTATCTTCGATTTTAGCAAAACATTTCCTGAATGTGTGGAACTTTTATCATTACCATGTAAGTTTTTATATCCTTGTCACCCATATTCTATCATTTTGCAGTTCAATATAATCGTCGACTATGCTCTGTGTAATGAACATTACTTTCCGTTTGCTCTCCTATAAGTCATTCAGCATCTGCATCAGTTTCTCGCTATCAATTTATACAATTGAAAAGCGTAGACTTTCATAAGTTGACTTGTTTCCAGATAAGGCTCATTTTATTGTTTGTGTATTTTTTCTATCGACCTTCTGTCTCTTTTAGTGCCCTCAATGATTCACCATCTTTCAAAATGTTTTATTTACATTATACCACGGCAATGAGACAAAAATACTGTTAAAACGTCTGACTGTTTTCTTTCTTCTCTTGAGCAGAAAACCTTCAGCTGACCTTTACTATCATACATGTGGCAACTGAGCATTGTAATTCGCGCTATGATAATCTTACTGACCTCTTCACTGGTCCCTGAATCGATCCCATGAGGTATCATGAGGGTCTGAATTTCCAAGCAGATATCAACTGACCGCATATCATTGCAGGTTCCCCTTCACCCACTACTTAATTGAACTGTTGCGCCATGATAGCAACGATCCCGAGCTCAACATCTGAGTCAATATGATTTTCATATTACTTAACATCATGTACTATACCAATCGGTCTTTGGGCATGTGGGGGATTGTATAAATTCTAGTTTTGTTCTTTGTTGTCTGATCTTTGCTCTTAAAAACCAGGCATAGACTTGCTGATATGTCCTGCCCGGGTTGATAAAGTATGTACTCTGCACACGCTAGGAAAAGCTTTCCCCTGCTCCAATTTGGGGTAGGTATATAGATACCTTTTTTCTATTTCTCTTAAATGTCATTGCTTCACGTTTATGTATTTCTTTGGCGAGATTCTTGATTTCAAAACGTGAGCTGGACTAGATTTTGTTATACTTTGGGATGGTGATGTAAACTAAAAACAGAAAATGATAATATTAATAAAACTAATGTGAAGATCAAATAAATAGTGCGCATGTTTAATTGGCAAAAGATGATCATACCCAAGTGTAACAACTACTGTTTTAAATTTCGAGGAAAGAAGCACATTTTTTTGTGGTATACTCCTCCATGTCTTCTTTCCATTGTACTGGCTTCCTGAGAGGAAATCTTTGTGACCTTGGCAATGAATAAGCAGTTGTTCCTGGTCTATTTGTTACTGGTGTTTAATTTTGTCTTATCGCATTTCAAAATGGAATTATAACCATGTCCTTTTGATTAATTGTCCATAAATTTACTGCTTATCTTTTTTTTTTTTTAGTTTGCTTGTGTTTACAAAATTTCAAAAGTCAAATGCCGGGTACACTGCTACTGCCATAGTGACTAGCATCTTGTTCATTACGTTAGAAGTAGCTATACTGAGCCACTAATAAGCGATATGAAAATGTATGCTTTGGAAATGTGTGTATACAACAAAAATGTCTCAGGTTAAACCTTTTTTGCCCAGAATAATGAGGACGCTGAGACATTCCAAACTTCTCTCTAGCTAAAATAAATTAAGCAAATGAAGAATATTTTTTTCTAACCAATAACCCTTGAAAAAATATCTTTTAAACGGTTTTCTATCAACCGTAACAGCTCTCAGTGAAGAACAACAACAGTAACAATATATTTACTCTCGGATGTGTGAAGATGATATTCGGGGCCTTAACACAGCGTACTGACTGGTTTCATATGATGGATCTTCCAGATTGTATTATCTAATGTAACAGCCTTATATTAAATCTGATGCCTGAAATTTGAGATAGATTTATCTGCTATTCCTAATAGATTAAATGACCACTTAGAAACGCAATTGCTGGCTTATTGCAACATAAGAATAGCTTCAGGAAGCTATTTCTGCTGTTTGCATAACAAAAAAAAAAAATTAACATTGTCTTGGAAACAGTATATTTTCTGTGATGCTCTTTCATCTCTTGAACGCACATTTTTTGACCTGTTTGAATATGATGTTTGATAAAACGTGAGAGGTGTGGCAACTGTCATTGTAATAAGAAAAAAACTGGATTTTTTTCATTTTAACATTTTATTTCGTGATTCGCAGTATCACTCCCCAACATGTAATTATTTTCTTCTTTTGTTCGTCCCATTTCTTCACAAATGATTTTAAACAACACACACACACACGCACAAACACACATACAGACACATATGTATTTTCACAAACACACACACACATATATATATGCACACATACTTACACACACACTTTTCATTTCGTATTGTTTATATTCTTAATGTATTTCCTTTTTCCAGTTTATTTTCTACTTTATTTCTCTTATTTGTTTTATTTCCTATACTTTTTCTTAACTTTACAATCCTATACTCAGCATTCATTCCTATACATGCATATACAGTAGAAACATGCATGGATTAGAAAGATACACACGCATACACAGATAGACACACATGCTATTTCCTATCACACACACATGCGCTCGCACGCACACACGCACACACACACACACATACATACATACACACACAATGTCAATCTAAATATTTGAAGATATTAAACGAGCATAAAGCAAAGAAAGACAAGATGCCCAGAGACTACAAATAGCGCAAGTTTCAGAGGAAAGTATGCTTGCTTCCATGTATATTTACATACAGATGTAAACGCACATCCTTAAATCCCCACACGCACACATATATACACAGAGATAAATATGCGTGGAGGTAAGTATATATATATATGTATATAGGCGTAGGAGTGGCTGTGTGGTAAGTAGCTTGCTTACCAACCACATGGTTCCGGGTTCAGTCCCACTGCGTGGCACCTTGGGCAAGTGTCTTCTATTATAGCCTCGGGCCGACCAAAGCCTTGTGAGTGGATTTGGTAGACGGAAACTGAAAGAAACCCGTCGTATATATGTATATATATATATATATATGTATGTATGTGTGTGTATATGTTTGTGTGTCTGTGTTTGTCCCCCCCCCCCCAACATCGCTTGACAACCGATGCTGGTGTGTTTACGTCCCCGTAACTTAGCGGTTCGGCAAAAGAGACCGATATAATAAGTACTAGGCTTCCGAAGAATAAGTCCTGAGGTCGATTTGCTCGACTAAAGGCGGTGCTCCAGCATGGCCACAGTCAAATGACTGAAACAAGTAAAAGAGTAAAAAGAGTAAAGAGTATATATATATTGTTATATTTCGGGATGGTCGTATTTTTCTTGCAAGATAAACACACACACTATATATTTGTTCTTCACTCGTTTATTATTGTTCTTATTTTGTCTTAAACGAGGGAAGAACGAATATATAGTGTGTGTGTTTATTTGGCAGGAAAAAAATGACCATCCAAAAGCTCTGCATACCAGATGCTAGTAAGCTTACGGGATCATCAGGAGAGAATGTGCGCTGTTTCGGAGCCTTCCTTTCGACGGCATCATTGCGCACCGGCGCCCCTCACAGAAATGAGGCCCCGATTGCTAGATCAGTTGGTTACCAGCTTTCGCTCAATATTTTTCTGGCTATTGTTCTTTTACACCTTATAATGATGTCTGGTTTCTTCGTAACTAGAATGGGGAAGAATTCTTGGCACCCTGGTAAGTCTGCAGCCATCTCCCAATCAATAGCCGTTCCACTTTTCATCATTCACAGGAAGTCCCTTCTTCAAACGGATCTGCTGTTCTGAAAGCACGAACGGAATGAAATCTCTGGTTGGTTTCTTCGGTGATTTTTTCTTTACTTATTCCTTTATTTCCAATACTTTTTCTTCACTTTACAATCCTACACTCAACATTGATTCCTATACATGCATAAACAGCAGAAACATGCATGCATTAAAAACATACACGCGCATACACCAATGTACTATTTCCTATCACACATACATGCATACACAAACATGCTATTTCCTATCACACACACATACACACACGTGTCGATTTGAATATTTGAAGCTATCACATATAAATACATTATTATTATTGTTGTTGCTGCTGTTGCCTTTGCACAGCTTCTAACGCTGGTAAATGTACTACAGTGTCAGCTGTTCACTACCAGTGAACTAAGGTAACACCTCTTATCTTTCGAGCACCTTCCGAAGTAACATTGTCAGCATTGGCATTATTCGCCCTCTTTGTGTATTTGCCATTCAGAGGTTTTTCTTGCCATTTATCAGTCAGAATATCTAAGGCAGCAGTTTTAGCACGAGTTTTCATGCGCTTAGCTTTTTCTGCGCTCGTTTCTCATATGCCTAATTCCAGAATTTGTTGTATTTGGAATTCACTTAGATATTCCTTTGCCTGTTTTGTTACTGAGTATGATGCTTTCTTTTTTTCATGTTTTGAGACAAGTTTTAACATCCAGTCCTCAGAGTTTTTCAGGTAGGTCTCTATGCCAATTGTGGCAGTCTTCATTGTTAATGCCAGTTGTAAAAGTCCACGGCCTCCCTCTTTTCTTGGCAGGTGAAGTCATTCTATATCTGCCTTAGGGTTCTATGCATTCTATGCATTCTATATCTGCCTTAGGGTTCAATGCATTCTATGCATTGTCAACAGTTTTCGTATTTTTCTGTCAAGATTACATATTTCAGTAATAGACCAGTTAATGATATTGAAACTGTACGTCACGACTGATATGGATAAAGCATTGATCGCTTCGATCTTGTTTCTTGCATTCAGCCCTGTCTTAAGTATTGCTCTCACCCTGCGATAACATTCTCTCCTGATCCTTTCCCTCATCACTGAATATTTGATTCCGTTCCATTTCCGGCACGCAAAGACTACAGGGACCGGATTAGTGAACTACTTAAGTGCAGCTGTTTGAAGAGGGTGAGGGGTCGACGACGGTATTGAACTGTAGTTCGTACCTGGACAGCTTGCCGCGGCACCTGACAGCTGACGCGAGGTTATGTGAAAGGCCGATAACAGCAGCTGAAATTTGGGAGGCGATGAGCAATTGCACAAGTCGCAGATTGCTCGGTTTGGATGGTCTGTCCTATGAATTCAATGGATTTATGCCAAATTTGTTTGGCAACCTCGTGGCAGACATCTACCGCAAGTGGAAACAGAGCGGGAGAATTCTTAGTGTTGTTAGCAGAGGTGCAGTGACACTGCTGAAGAAGGATGCTGACAATAGGGACATACTAGAGACTGCTAAATACAGAGTTTAATATTTTGGCCAAGGTGTTAGGGAAAAGGCTGGTGCTTGTCGTCGGTAGCCTAGTCGGAGAAGCGCAAACGTACGCAATTCCGAGCAGGTCTATCCACGACAACCTCCACTTTATGCGATACACCATAGAGAGGGCTGGGACCAAAATTGACTTCGAGGGTGCTCTAAACAATTTGGATCAATTAGAAGCATTCAATAGGTTCGACCATCGCTACTGGGAAGCCGTCCTGAAAGCAGACGGTTTCGGAACCGTTTTGAGAAGCTGGATCGCTGCAATGCACAGCAGCACCTGTTCAGGAGCTAAAATCAACACCAACAAATCGGTGGGTTTGCAGTTGGGCTCCTGGAGAGGCAGGACGATGCCAACGGACGGCGTTGTCGGATGCTGGACCGATGAACCAGTAAAACTGCTCAGGGTCTAGTTTGGTCTCGACCTCCAGGCTGATAAGAACTGGGACGAGGTGGCGAACAGGGTGGCCAGTCTTACGTAGAAATGGACTGAGAGGAAATTGTCTCTGAAAAGTCGGGCAGAGGTGGTGAATGTTTACATCGCCTCTGTTATCATTTATCGCCTGACCGTCGTGACTTGTTTCGGTTACTGACCAGGCTGGAGCGTCTCTTATTAAAATTCTTGTGGAAGGGATGTGTTTCAATGTTCAGGCAGTCAGTCTGTTGCCAGCATCCTCTGAGTCGCAGATTAGGTTTGCTGTGGCTACTGATGCGCAGATACGCACTAAGGTTACGCCACCTGCAACGATTTCTGGGCGGTGAGCGTATGTGGGCTCCGTTTTTGAGGCTCGTCTTTCCGCAGCTCGTCTCCTCGACGGAGCTGCAGTCCTGTGTGAAGAAAAGACCGATACTGAGCGCCTGGTACTTAGAATGTCATCAGGCGCTCACAGCCCTCTACCAGTCGGGCGAAGGGATTAGTGGATGTTCTGCTTTAGAAATTTATAGAGGATTAGTGGCGGGGAAGTGCGACGACGTTCTCAGGGAGACTCTGGACGTCGACAACAACGAACTGGCTAGTCTGTTCCGAAGGACTTTCCAGTCAGGAACTATCATGGATAATTTCCAGATGTCGTTGGCCTGGCAGTGCTGCCAGGAGGCGCTACTGGTTCGAGATAAACTCTACAGGTACGTATGTGCTGTCAGACGGGCTTGTCCGAGGTGCGCGCAGAGTGACAAAACCGTTCTGCACGCCCTCGTTCAGTATATCTGACTTGTGGATGATGAAAAACATTTGCCAAGGTTTGATGCAAAAAAAACACTTTACGGATTCAAATCCAACTTTTTCACTAAGCAATCACACATACGTCCGTCTACACAGATCTCTTTTCATTCTCGGCTACCAAAAGCAATGAATTTAAATTAATTTCCTTATAATTTTCTTTTCACGACGATGAACTATCACAAATATTTTCTTCCTAATGAAGGAACACAATCGATGTTATAACAGAATAGATTTTGTATACTGTAATGTCAATGAAGTGGCAGAATCGTTAGCACGCCAGACAAAATGCTCAATGGCATTTTTTCCGGCTTCATGTTCAAATGCCTCCGAGGCCGACTTTGCTTTTCGTCTCTTTCGGGAACAATGCGGGCGATGTAATCGACAATCTCCTTCCTCTAAATATTGTTGGCCTGGTGCTAAAATTTGAAACCATTATGTATAATGTAGTAGTTCCTTAGTTTCAAGCAACATTTAGTTGCTATTTCTTGCAGGTGAAGCGACTGCATCGATGTTTTCCTTGGCGGATTACTTCTCCGTGCGGGCTCGTGTTATCCTTGTTTACATAAGTTCTGTTATCATTACTATCTCACTATATCTTTAATCATTGCTCTAGCGATTATTTCTCTTTATATGGTTATTTTCACGAACCAGAGGTCGAATGCTTATTTGTCATACAGACAAAGCAAGAATATAAATCAATATCTAATCAATTTCTTCAATAAAACCAATCAGGTAAGACCGCGCCATTCTCTTATGTCATAAGTCTGTTCGTTCCCAGGGAGTAATAATATAAATACACATGTTGTCGACATACTGGAGAAAAATAAATGATTTCTTGCTGGTAGGCTGGTGGGGCGGAATATATATTATGTGAATTTGTTTTTCTGGTAGTGTTATTGATGCAATTGTCCTTTTCTCTTTAATATTAGTCTTTTCAGTTTCCTAGACGTTTAATATTTAACACTACATTTCGAAATAGAAGTAAAAATCATAAAACTTTGATCCTTATAAGAGTAAGTCCTGACAAGCTAATGAGGATATCACTGCATGGTCTCTTGATCTGCTAGAAATTGCAACCAAATCTCTCTGAAATTACACCCTATCGACCCACATGAGACTCTCGAGTGTTAAAAAAAGGGATACACTGGATAGTGTACTCCTAGATGCATTATGTCTGAATAAAAGAAAAGCTAGTCAAATTTAGTGCACCATTGGTCATCTTTTGGATCAAGGTGGCAACAAAACATGAAAAATATAGTAATGATTTCATACAAACTGCTAAAGGAGTAGGCTCAATCTGTCGAATGCTTCAATGCGATTATCTTATGATATCCACGTCCTGTTAAAGTAAATGTTTCATGTTCGAGTGAAAGTTTCTAACATACTACGCTACAGCCATGCACTGTTTCATTGAACAGAGGAAATGAGAAGTGAGTCAATGACTCACGTTCTTTTGACTAACGCTAACTTTTCTGAGCAGACAATTCTTTTTGTTCTTGAGGGGTTTTTCCCTCTTTTCCACTCGTTTTATAATTATTTCTAATTTCGGCACAATGCCAGCGGATTTGAGAAGAAAAGGCAACCGCAGTACCTGACCTTAACGAGAAGAAAAGCAAAACAGACCATCTTGGGAAGTGAACTTAAAGCATCTTGAGCCAGAAGGAAAAACACAAGTATTTTATCCGATGTTCCATATATTCTGTAAATCCATTGCCTTGTTTTCAAAATGAATGCCCGTATTTCCTGAATCATGACACGTATGCACCTCACTTGCTCAGCCTCACTTTTATAAATACGCACTAGCTTATACAGATTCACTTATATAAACATACAATCCGCACAGATTCACAAATAAAACCTTTCTTGTTTTACACTTTCAATAACTAAGTGTTTCTTTAATAGAAAAAGGAACGCTGGCTTAATCGGATCGTGCAATCTGGACGGGAAAGGATGTCTCGAAGGCTGTTTGAATAATGCAACTGTAATACACAGAAACACATTTTAAGCACTACTTAGCGATATAGGGATACTTAAATTCTTGTAGTTCTCTTTCACATATGCACATAAGAATAGATATTTCCAGTGTTTTCTAAGTTAAGAATATGTCATTTCTTTGCATTTAATTTGATGTTTTTAGAAATGTAAAAATTTCAGATAGCGTAAAGTGCCGTTCATATAAGAAACGAGAAATAATCTCTTAGAATAAGACATAATCGAGTTAAATGGATTATAAACAAAAATAGACTTTACAAATAAATAAAAGATGCCCTTAAACGGTTTTAAAAGCCTTAATATTCTCACATTATAACATAATGCTTTTCCCCCAACTTACATAAAATATAAGAGGATAAGATGATATAATTCATATATATGAGTATTCAATTATTAGGTAATTTATATAATAATTTCCCACTTTCAATAAGATATACTTAAATTCCATATTGAATATTTAGCTTTGTAATTTCAGAGATTTATACTGCGCACTTGAAATCAGAAATTATATTGAAAAAAGAAAACTTGTCTTCCTCTTTTTCTTTTTTTTTTTTTTTTTGCCGATAACCAATTAATCAGTTTAGGAATAATCATGAATACAGTCAAATATTAAAAAATAGCCTTAAAGTTTTATATATATTAAATAGATAGATAGATAGATAGATAGATAGATAGATAGATAGATAGATAGATAGATAGATAGCTAGATATCTAAATGTAAGTGTGTGTGTATTCAAGTTCTTATAACAATACCAATGACAATTTTATAATTAATATCTACAATAATTAATTAAGTGTTTTACGAGAATGTTTTCAAAATCATAAAACAGTATTGCATAAATGTACACGTATATACATGCATATATATATATATATATATATATATATATATATATATATATATATATATATATATATATGTATGTATGTATCTATGTATGTTTAAATGTATGTATATATATTTATATATATATATATATACACATATACATATATATTTATATATATATATATATGTATATATATATATGTGTGTGTGTGTGTGTGTATTGGCACATATGTACATACATATGTATGTGTACCTGTTGGTGCATGTATGTCCTATATGTGTGTTTGGGTGAATGTATGTGAGTAGATATGCACATACATATTTATATGAGACAAGTGCAAATATGCACAAATATATACACATATATATACTCTCTCCCCACACATACACATTTTATGCACCAATTTACACCAGTTTGAGAAAGGAAGGATAGAGAACCTATTTTGTTTTTCTGTTTTAAATTGGTGTTTACTATGTAAAAACTAATCATGTTTACGTTAAGCTTAGCATAAGTTGAGAAGAAAATATTATATAAAACGTTTGTTTGGATAATGTGATCTACACGAAACTTAGATATTCAAAGTTTCCTTGAAATAGTTATGGTTTCCTTCTGATATGTTTATGCTTATGATATTTAATTATAAACAGGAAGAGTAATAAGACAGTTTTCAAGTATTATTTAATGTCAATTATGTTTCGGTAGATAAGGTACTGACACATACATGAACGTATGGTTAAATCGTTCGCGTTGGAAACACATGACGGCGGTGGAGGAAAAGCATACCTATATTCGTAAATTCATACACACATGCACACACGTATGTATGTATGTGTATGTGTGTATGTGCGTGTATGTGCGTGTGTTTGCGTGTGTGCGTGTGTGTGTGGAGAAAACGAACGGGAGAGAGAGTGAGAGAGAGAGAAAGAGATGCTAATATCAACAACATAGGCGAAACGTACGTAAAAATAATGTAAACTTGTGTTAATCGTAATTCATACACCTCCTACACAACACACATATGTATGTATATATATATATATATATATATATATATATACATACATATGTATGAAGGCATGTCAACAACAGTGCATAGTAAAATCTAGGCAGGTACTAATCCAAGTATTCTAGAGTTCTAGAAGAGTGTAGGATCGAAATATTAGAGACTTCTTCCATTTCTTCTTAGCGTCAACCTATTATTACATTCTGTTTGTTGTTCTTTCACCTCGTGCTTATGTTTTCTCTATTTTAGGGCCATATGTGTGTGTCTGTATGTATATATTTATGTATATATATAGATATATACATACATATATATATATATATATATATATATATATATATATATATATATATATATATATATATATATATATATATATATATATATATATATATATATATATATATTATATATATATATATATATATATATATATATATATATATATATATATATATACATATACATATATATATATGAATAGACTTAGAAATATTAATAACTCTATTTCTGAAAACCAGTGGATGTATTCCACTGAAATTAGATAAATAATCTTCCTACAGACAGTCAGTAGCGACGCCTGCTGGGGCTCGGCTGCTCTGCATTGATAAGGGGCAATACCCTGAAACTAGTCTAGTCTGCAGATGCCAAACCAGCAGGGGGACACTGCTGACCTCCCCTGTTCGAAGGTTATAAAGGACACAGGTTTCGTGTGTCACATAGCTAGCTAGAGGCGATGGCTTCTTGGAGCTAATTCACGGCAGCATTCGTCCTAATTTTGGGACTGCCATGTTGGCTTGGCGATAACTATTAATTTCCAGTACCGCTGCCGTAGTCTCCTTTAGAGAGACTTAGAAATATTAATAACTCTATATATGAATACATATATAGATATATACATATGTGTGTGTGTGTATTTTTGTATTAATGCATTGGGTACATGGTAAGATAAAATTTAAATATCTTAATTTTTCAAGCCGATCACATGGAGAAATGGTGTTCGCTTCCATTTCGGGGACGAACACCATTCCCCCATATGATCGGCTTGAAAAATTAAGATATTAAGATATACTTCTAACATGAAACCAATGGTAGCGTTAATACACAAAGAAATTTTGTCTACCAATGCGGTGTTGAGCACTCATTCTCATCGTTCGACATTTATAGGTCATTGAGAAACCTCCTACACACACACACACACACACATACATATATATATATATATATATATATATATATATATATATATATATATATATATATATATAAATGTATGTATGTATGCATGTATATATATATATATGTGTGTGTGTGTGTGTCTGATTCAAACGGTTTTAATCTGTACATGTAACTCCCAATAAATGTGTTCAGAGCCCTTCTGTCAGTTGTCAGTTGATTTTGGCCAGAAACTAACGAGTGGGGAGAGCATAGTGACAGGGTACATAGTCTTCGTGAAGAATCCAGACATTAGGATTGCTTGCGCGGACCCATTCGACACACCAACAACATCACCAATGTCGTTGATTGTCCTACGACGGTCCTCATGCACAAGCTGATATATTTTCTCCATATTTCCGGGGATGACTCTCGTGGCAGGTCCTCCAGATCGCTCATCGTCTTCCAAGGGCGTTCTTCCGCTTTCGAGGTGTCCGTACCACTCGAAATATTGGGTACGACCCATTGCTTCGTCACCGTAAGTTTACCAAAGCTTGCTGAATGCCTTTGTAGCGGATTTACCAAGTTTAACGCAAAATTTCACGTTAGCCCTTCGTTCCAGCTTCGTCTTCATGACAAAAATCGCAAACCACAGCAGACACGTGATCGCAAAAACACAAATTTCACAACTTGCGAAGTAGACATAGTAATGTCACTGCACACGCAGCCATATGCTGCCATCTGTTGGCGCGCTACAGAACTAGTCCGGGAACGTTTTGATACCACCTATATGTACATATATATATATATATATATATATATATATATATATATATATATATACATATGTGTGTATGTGTGTGTGTGAATATGCATATATGTATGTTTGTGTCTATATGTTTCTATCGCAGGTTTTTAGGTTTGACACTGACCATATACATTTATAGTCTTTTTCTTTTCTTTTACGAGTTTCAGTCATTAGACTACGGCCATACTGCAGCACCGCCTTAATCTCTTACACACACCGACACCAATTGTCAGACAGAAAGAGACACACATAGATATACATGCACACACACACACACACGCACACACACACACACATACCTGTATATATATATACAAAAGGCGAAGACAGGTGTATGAACAAATAGTAAGTGTATTAGTTTGACGCTCGGGAAAATGAAAATGTCTTTTACGTTTCGAGACTATGTTCTTCAAAGAAAGGAATCAGAGAAAATAAACAAAGAGGGAATGAAAATAACTTATATATATATATATATATATATATATATATATATATATATACATATATGACGGGATTCTTTCAGTGGGACTGAACCTGGAATCATGTGGTTAGGAAACACCCTTCTTACCCCACGGCCATGCCTGCAACTGTTGTTTATTATTTATTCATTCTAAGGAGATGACTATGCATGGGTTTATATTATATCATATCGTGCCTTGATACCGTGTAGTCTAAGGTCCTTTTTGACAGGCTGCTGATTTTAAAATGAAGTGCTAAATATTTATAGCATGCAAATAAGTAGCTCCGCTTCCCTGAAGCTACTGCATATGTTGTGTACATATGTAAATAGATTGGATACTTGGGATATATCTATAAGGTTCGAAAATCGATTAGGTTTGTTTGTCATGTATTCAATCTACGAAGAAATAATTGTATTTGCGATGTTTATATGTCTTCCACGCAGATTCGCACACATATGTAGCTGTGCGTGTGTATGATTATATGAGGTGTGTAACTTTAACATAATTCTGAGAAGAATCTGTGTGATAAAGCTGGCTCGTTGAATTACGTGTGTTATATATTCGCCCGATTTCCAAACAGCTACCACCTGCCCATGTTTATTCACCTGTCCATGTTTATTCACCTGCCCATGTTTATTCACCTGCCCATGTTTGAGTCGACTGGAAGATAACAGCGGATCAAGATGCTACACAGTAAGATCGCATATGGAGCCTTCAGATCGTGAGACAAATTTTCAGAAAGTTTTTGCGAATTTGTATTTTACACAGGAATTCATACGACTATGAAAGAAAAACAAAAAGAATTTGTGTCTTATTTAAAGGCTATTTAGCAGTGATTTTTAGCATATCTCACGACCACCTGATTCCCTACTTGTTACTTTGTCACTTTGACGTATTGATGGTTTTCAATATTTTTCTCCCCATAAACACATTTAATTGTCTATTGCTGGTATTTTAATAAAAACAAATTCGGACTGTCTGATTTAAAAACAAAAATTCGAATGATTAAAAAAAAACTTAGCTGTATGAAATTTCGTGTGTAGAACACAAATTCGCAAAAATGTTTTGAACATTCCAAAAAATTTTTAAGTTATTTAGGGTTATATGGTGTGTTTAAACCAGAATTCTGTCGAGAGCCTTTCCAGCAGATCATGAAGAAGCTATAGAGATAAATTTTATGTTGAGTTTTTTGATTTATTCAAGTTTCGTCAAATTCATATCGTGCCATTTTTTGATTCCCTTTCATTTGACCTAGATATTGCTGTGTACGAGCTTTTTTTTTTTTCAAATGTAATTCTGAAGTGGTAAATTTACTTTACCTTGTGTTACTCATTTTACCCTATCCAAATTTGTCTTTTATTTGCTCGAAGAGAACGGAAGTAATTTTCTGAAATAGTGTTCTGAATATGTTATAGCGTTTTTAATGTATTTAGAAAAGGTGTTTAGCTTATGTAGTTCTTGTTAGATAGTGAACATTTATAAAAATATTTTTTTCAAAGTCAGACGCAGTAAATATTACTCATTGTGCCCCACCATCCCTTAATGGAAACTGGAAAAGCAGACTTTTGGAATATACTTTTTATTATTATGGTCGGGTTCCAACGCAGGCTACAACAAAAAATTCTACCGCCCACACTTCTCGGTTCATCACCACTGCTTCGAGGTTCTGGATACATTCCAGACCAATGTCTGCAATCAAGCCGTCGATGTAAGTGTGAGGACGTTTTATTCTTCTTGCATCACCATGAAGTGGGTTCCACAAGACTAACTTGGATGCCTCCAGATTAGGGTAGCGCACGCAGGGATCAGATAGTTGCAGCCCTCTTTGCTTGATCTTCTCGCTAACATTCGGCAGGTCTACATAAAGGCAAATCATTTGTCATCTATTGCTACCATTTCACATTTAGAGCCATTCGTAGCATCCTTGTGTCGCATCCATGTAGCTCATTTGATAATTATTTTGTCACGTTTCACTACAATATAATAGCACTGATTCGTCAGTTGCAATGAACAGCTTGGCTTTGATTTACCTGCTCAATTTGAAGTTCCAGACCTTGTTAGTTTGTGACAACCTGTCCGTGCTTGTGCCTGCCTGATTTTGATGTCTACTTCCAAATTGCTCACGCAACCACCTAAGTACTTCAAGTCTTCAGCAACATTCAATTTGGAACTACTCAGAGCAAACGGTTCAGTATCACTTGATTAGTTGAAAGACATGTGTTTATTTTTCTTGACATTTGTGTGCAGTTCTATCTTAGTAGCTGATGTTTCTACTTTGCTGAACAGCCGTCAAGCTTGATCAATTAGATATGTGCTGTATCATCTGTGAAGTCCACATCTATAACGGTTACTACTGGTACTCTCCATGATCATTGCCGGTCTATGATGAAACCAAGGTCTTCGTCACTTTTGTCTATTGTATTATACGCATTGCCTAATCCAATACAATTGTAAGCATATGTAATGCAAGCGTATCTCCTCATAGCACCCCGGTTAGTATTTGAAAAAATTCAGAGTGCCAAGAGTAGACTGAAATAGGGAAAAGCTGCTGGCCCTGATGAAATTTCCCCTGAAGTTTTCGAGAGGTGCAACCTGGATGAAATAATACTGGATTTGGTGAAAAAGCTCTTGCAGAACCAAGAAAGTCCAGATCAATTATCAGAGATTGACTCGATACCAATCCCAAAGTCAGGAAACCACAGCAATGAAACTAACTACAGAGGAATTGCACGGTTCAATATCTCGCTCAAAGTCCTCAACCGAATGATCTTCAACGTGATTCAATAGGTGCTTGATAGCCATCTAAAACCAAATCAAAATAGATTTAGAACTTCAGACCAGGAAGATCCACAACATCTCAGATCTTTGCCCTGAGGCGTATCATAAATGTTAAATCAAGACTCTGCCTACCATTATAAGCTTTGTGGACTTTAGCAACGTGTTTGACAGCATCCATCGTTACAAAATTGTTATGTCTCAAGTTACTGCTATCTAGCACCTTCGGATGATCTCTACTCAACTGCTACACAACTGCTACACGACTGCTACTCCACAGCTACTCAACAGTCACTCAACTCCTCTACCACGGCCAGACTACCTCTATTTATATGTCTTGGGCGATCCTACTTCTTCGCTTGGGGGCGTCGACACAGCAAAAATGTTGAAGATCCTTCGAGCATATGGCATTCCAGAAGAACTAGTTCTTGCCATTGCAAAAAAACTTCCGAGAAGTCCAGAACTCGTGTGTTGTCATTTGATAGGGAAATGGAATTCCTTCGGAATAGCTATCCCATATATGTTGGAATTCCCCCAATCCCTTTTTTTTTTCATGCATTGCAAAGCAAAAAAACGAAGCCTTTTTAAAACAAAAATTTTGAAATCTATGTCTTTTAAATGTTTGTCTCTCCCCTCACACAACCACACTCATCGTGCCTTTGGAACAATAAAACAGCCACTAAAATTATATATTTTTGTTTTTCGATATTTTCTGTCATTTTATCGTATTCTGAAACATTTGTAGCTCGCGTTAAAGAAAAATCAGTCTTACCCTCTCTCTCCAACTTGATTGAACTTTGTACAAGAAAGGAAAAGTCAAACACTGCAAGTGATTGAGTGAGAGAAAAATTGGGATTTTGAAAAGTGTATCGATAAAGCAACATTTTCAGTCGTTTATTAAAACTTTCTCTGCTAACTC
>NC_142933.1:20534031-20566531 GCF_046866305.1 Octopus bimaculoides
ATTACCATATGATTACTAAATGAACTTCTTCATAAGCTATGCTTGCGTGCGTTTCATAGAGAGGGGGAAACGAAAATTCTGATATGAAAATGTATGAAATTCTCACTTGTATACAGTTATTTTAAGTTATAACATGTAACAAAATATTGGTTTTGAATATTGGCAGCAGGGAAGAAGGTAAGTCCATTACATCAATTCAAGTACTCTGCTGGTACGTATTTTATCGACCTAGAGAGGATGAAAGGCAAAGTCGGCCTCAGCAGAATTTGAACTCAGAACATAAAGAAAGATGAAATCCCGCTAAGCATCTTGCCCGGCGTGCTAACGATTCTACCAGCTCACCGCCTTACCATGAGATAAAATATTGATTTCAGGTTTTGGTACAAGGCCAGTACATTCTAGGGGGGAGTAATTCGATTACAGTGACCCCAGTACACTACTGATACATATTTCATCGACACAGAAATAATGAAAGGACTTGCAATGAGATAAAATATTAATCATTCACACACGGTAGACTGTAATTAATATTCTTCAGGTCAACATTTACTCACCTATGACCACTTGGGCTTTGTCACTAACTCAGTTTTTAACCAAATTAGATGATGCTCACATTTTTAGATTGGTCACATCCTAAGCTACAGTTTCAGCTACAAAATTTGAAAATTGCTTCAATAGAAAAGAAGTTTCAGTAAAATATGTGAGATCAAAAACGGGAGATAACACCTGATATCGACTTAAAGTCCAAATATATTTTTTTCAATAAATCTATATTTTATTTTAACTTATATGATAGATCTCGATGACAGGAATCTATCCATGTAAGTTATATGCAAAAATATTCAGTAGAAAAAGTAGTGAGGTAAAAACCGGCGAAAAAAAAAAGGAAGATTAACGCCTGAAATCAACCCTGACCCCAAATGTTATACTTATTTCAAAAGAAAACCATATCTAAATTTAATTTTTCTGATATATCTCGACTACAGGAATCTCATGATGCTAATTATATTAAAAAATTAAATAAAAAGCTACTGGAACCAAATGTGCAAAAAAAAATGTGGTTAGGCCTAAAAGCAAATTCAAAACCTAAACATTTTGTCTTTTGCGTAAAAAGTTTGCTTTATTTACCTCATATGATATCAAGACGAGTGTGTGTGCATGTGCGTGTGTGTGTGTGTATGTGTGTGTGTGTGTGTGTGTGTGTGTGTGTGTGTGTGTGTGTGTGTGTGTGTGTGTGTGTGTGTGTGTGTGTGTCTGTGTCTGTGTGTGTGTGTGTGTGTGTGTGTGTGTGCGCGCGCATGGTTTATCGAAACATCACTGAAACAGTAAAATTACACACAATCACAAATGTTTTCAGAAGCATTTAACACCGCGAAATGCCTATTATCCAGGGATAAATGAATTAGGGTGTAGAAGTTTATTTAGAAGCGTAAACTGTGTGTTGTGAACACTCATTTTCAACGCTTATATAACAATCACTGTATTTTCGAAATCATAAATTGAATGAAATATCGGTATATGAAATATTGATGTAACTAACTAGCTTCAGGACCCAGATACCATTGTTGCAACTGTAAAATAGGAAACGTATAATAAGGAAATATTGAGTATGTGCAAGTATAGTTAGAAGCATGATGTTAAAGTGTCTTTGTGTGTGACTTTCTTATGTTTTGAATTTGTGTGCCTTTAGCTGCAATATTGTCCCAGGTATAATAGCATAATTCCATTGTCGGTCTGGTTTGCGTTACAGTCAGTCACTGCTCGGAGTTAAAAGTATTTTTCGTCCGTAAAAGTTTGTTTCTTTTTTTCTTTTTTATGTTCGTATGAATGGCAGGAGCAGTATTGTTCCAGCTATTGGGGAAGCATACCTTTGCTAGTCTCATTTGAGTGTTGTATGATACTCGGCATCAATTTAGAGCTAATAATATTTTGTTTGCAAAAGCTAGTCTTTTGAATTGTCGTACGTATAGATGTATTATCGTCCCACATGCTGGAGATATATATATTTATCTCTGCTGGTTTCAAATGAGTTTTAAAAGGTACTCGGCATCAGCATGAATCTAAAATACTTTCTCACTCTGGAAAGTAAATCTAATCTTTGAATGAGATATATGAGTTCCGTACGTATAGTTGTAGCACCGTCTTTATGTCTGAGCACTATTCCGTTGTAGATCTCTCCAAGGCTTTATGATGTAATGTTCCTTTATGCAAAATGGTTTTGTAAAAGATTCTTTCAATTAACTGCATCAAAAATTTTTTATTTTCCTTTTCTCCTTACATGGACATTGCTATGTTGTTCATAAAGAGGATACTCTGTCAAACTTGTTACGCTTGTATTTAGTAGCTTTGTTGCAATGTGCAACCAGTGTTAATTGCGTTGATATGTACGTATGCTATACCAGAGGTGTGTTTTTATATTTATCCAAGGGCACTCTTTTCTGCAGATGGCATTGTATATTGTTTTTTTAGCAACGACATAATATCACAATGGAACATGGTACAGTGATGATATTTCTGAGCAGCTGCTAATTACATGTGTTAAGTCCAACACAGATGAATGGCATAATCAACATTTGAATTTGTTCAAAAGATATTTCCTTGGATTGCGAAAGCATAGATTTTCAGATACTTGAATTCAACCAAATTTTTCTCTTCCTAATCTTACACACACACACACACACACACACACACACACACATACCGTATCTATGTATGTATTATGTATGTATGTAAGGTTAGGAAGAGAAAATTTGGTTGAACTTAAATATATGAAAATGTGGAAGAACCAATGGAAAGAGAAGCAAGTGAAATTATATTAAAAATAGAACTTATTAGTCGAGAATGTTGATTGTTTTAAAATAAAAGAACTGACATTGTGTGGAAAGAAGTTAGAAATTGATGTAACTAAGAGTATCATTCTAGCTAGCAGTGAAATTATAACACAAGCTAATTATAATTTAAGCTATAAGGTGGGCTTGGAACTAACACTCTTGAATCTGAAAATAAATTAAAATACCTGTTATTGCAAGAATGAGATTCAGGTATTTAAAAGCATACATAGATTACACACATAAATTTTTAATGCAAACGCGAATAACTAACACTCTTCAATACAAATAAATTGAATGTTTTCGAAAAAGATTTAGCTACTCCAAAAAAATTACACACTATACATGTACATAAATTTCTGAAATGATATAATGTAAGAGTTGCAAATAGATTTCTTTTAGCTTTATTTATTTCTATTTATATATTTCATTTTAGATATATTTTATTGTTAAACAATCAATTAAGTCTGAGAACTTATTCCATAAATATTATGAAACACATTTAAATTAAAATTGTTAGTTTAGGCTGTCTTTAATTTTACGCTAATTAGCGCTTCCTAGAAAATAAACGAGTGACTGTTGAATTCAGACTTTAAACTCAGTAAATTTTACTGCATTTATTTATTCTCTTATTTAAAATAATGTGTGTGTGTGTCGGTTAAGAAATTCACCTCGCAATCATGCTTTTATGGGTTCGATCCCTGGAAAAGCTATCTTGGTCAAATAGCTTTTCTAATTTCCAAGTTTTCATATACTTATTTATATAGCAAATTATTTTAGCTTACTTCAGTTATGTTTGTGGCATAATTTAACTTCTAATGACAATTCTAGTGCAGGTTCCCTTAGAGAAAAATTCTCTTTTACTGCAAAAGTATAAATACGCAATTATGTATTGCACCCCAAGACTCTTTATAACTTTTTCAGTGGAGTTACCAAAGAGTGGTAACCCTGAGCTGGCAGAAAGTCGTAGCTTTATAATGAATCGGTCAATACTATTGGCTGATTTGCGCTCGTAGGCCGCTCTATTTTCACAAATGCATAAATAGTAGCTCAAAACAGTGATGGGAAATAAACAAACCTCAGGTTGTTTATTTGGAAATGGATGCGTGGTGTTGAATTTCCAAGTAAGTTTTATCTTAATAATATTGATGCGACACTTCCTATCTCTTTCTGTCTTTTTCCTCCCCTCTTTCGTTTCCTCTCTCTTCCTATCTCTTTCTGTCTTTTCCCTCCCCTCTTTCGTTTCCTTTCTCTTCCTTTCTCTATTCACTTTATCTCCTCTTCTCTCCCTTTTGTTTTTCTCTCTCATCATTTCTTTTCCCCTCGCCTTCGCCATTCTCTATCTGTCTGTCTCTTCTCTCTCTCGCTCACCCTTCCGCCTTTCTTCTCTCATTGCTCGCACATGACCGTCGACCATCTTTCTTTTGCTAACTTGAATTTCCTTCTTCTTACTCTCTGATCAACCACGGAGATTGGACGCATTCTTGTCTGTCTCCTGTCAGAGCTTGTTTTTCCGCGCTCACTAACTTAGCAGCCCTTCCTGTCTCTTTTCACTGTCTTGCTTCTGTTACCAACTTTGACACTCCACAAAATCCGAAATTGTATTTAATTTGCTTTGCGGGAGCAACTTTTATGTCGAAAACGTATCTTGTTGTTAAATGCTCGAAATCGAAGTAGAAAAACAGCAAACAATTGATGAAGGGTCGTTTTTTCGTGTTGCTTGTCTTGTTTTCCCTTTGTTTCTTACGTTGTTCGCAAAAAAAGTTCGTATTCTATGCTTTCGTATTTTGTATTTCATGTTGTTTATGCTCCATGGTGTCCTGTGCCCATATATGCATATATATATATATATATATATATATATATATATATATATATATATATATATATATATATACAAATATATGTATGTTCATATATATGTGTGGATGTAAGCATATTTATTTATATTATTGTATGATTTAACACCACTCATCCATTTCCACGTAAGTTTCTTATCTTGTATATATATATATATATATATATATATATATATATATATATATATATATATATATATATATATATATATATACATGCATACATATACATACATATATATATATATATATATATATATATATATATATGCACACACACACATACACGCATACATATTTATATATATATATATATATATATATATATATATATATATATATACTTATGCATATGTATATATATGCATATATATACATATGTATGTGTGTGTATCAACTTTACCTTTTTCTAACCATTTCTATGAATAAAATTTCATTCTGAATATTATTTCTAGTGTATGTTATTTTTTAATTTGATTTTAATAACAGCCCACCAATTAAACTATTAAATTTCGCCAACATCGAGAAATTAATAAATATGCATTTGTCAAAGTCAATATCATGAAATTATCCTCAATTAGTCATTTAATTTCTAGAATGGAAGGAGCATCATGCTATAATTTAATTATCTCTAAGATACACGTGAAGTTCAAAATGTTGCTATATTTGCAATACTGAGAAAAGCAAAACACATTTCTATTTAATCATTTGGTACCAATTTACTTTCAACCTTGTTCAAATTAATTTTAAGAGACTTCTTGTAATAAAATATCAACTTTAAATATATTTAGTTTTTTATTATTACGTCAAATTCAAAGAAAGTCGCTGAACGGAAATAATCGTTAGCTCGCTGGACAAAATACTTTCGGCTTTACGTTCTGAGATCAAATTCTACCGAGGCAGACTTTGATTTTCATCATTTCGAGTTCGATAAAGTAAGTACTGGATTGGTGTCGTCCAATAGCTCCTTCCCAAAAAAATTTCATGCCTTGTGTGGTTCGAAGAAGCAGTCCTTCTTCGAACCCACAAGAGTTAAAAAGTGAAACAGAGACAGGCAGAAACAAGAAAAATGCTGCTGTTACCTGAATACTATACAAATATGTCTTTAAAAATACTTTTCTTTTAAATTTACCAAAATTTAAATTTTCAATTATTTTTCAAAAATCTATTATTCATATTTACTGTTGAAAAGATCTCAAGGATCGAAACCGGTTCTGTAATGTTCTTATAAAAGAATTTTAGCATTTTCTACTTTGTCTTTTTTGCATATATATATACATATATATATATAATACAAAGAATATGTATACATGTATACACACATATATGTACATACTTTCATCTACATGTGCATATATATGCATATCAGGGTACAGGACGTTAGAACAATGAACTACAGACAACGGAACGAACACATCGGAAAATACATACATGCATATAGATAGATGGATAGATAGATAGATGGTCAGATATCTTTTTATTATAGCCACACAGGGCTAAATACAGAAAATGGACAAATTACAAAGTAGAGCTTTTTTGTGGGGGGGGGATAATTTGGATCAAAAGGGATCGCGGGAAGAAAAGAAAAAAAAAACGTGGGGGGGGCGATCAATAGGGATCGTGTATCACAGTCGATGTAAAAAACGGGGAACAGATTAGGTTTATCCATGGAGAGAAAAGCCTACGGAAAAGACCACGGTCACCTCAGGCTTTTTTTTTTTAAAGGTACATGAAAGTAAGTACCTTCTCTCTTTTTGTCTCTTTTTGTTACAAGTCTATGCTTAAAATGGTGTCGTCTTTCATTCTTACCATTCTTGCCATATTTACCCATTTTTTATTGAAACTTTCATTCGACAACACTTTCCTCTCTATCCTCATCCTCCTTTTCAAGTGGTACTTGAAAAAGTTGACGAGGGACTGACCAGAGAGGAAAGTGTTTGTTTGTAGACCTTTCAAACGCGTCCACCACACGCATTCTTTTGCCATAGCTGTCAGTGTTACAAAAACCGTTTTTCCTTCCCGTTTAAAGGAAGGTGGCGGAACAATATTCACGATAGACTCGGCTGATAAGTGGGCTCGTCCCACACGCGACAACAGCCGTTCGACGAAGGTCCACAGCTCTGAAATATCTGGACACTGCACGAGTGCGTGCAGAACGGTTTCGTCGCTCTGACCGCATCTCGGGCAGGTCGGTCCGGTGTTTTTCGAACCGTGTCTGTAGATCTTCTCTCGAACTGGTAGTGCGTCTCGATAGCATTGCCAAGCCAGGGATCTCTGGAAATTATCCATAGGCCCCGGCCCGAACGTCGTCTTGAAAAGGCGGGTTAAGAATTTCTCGTCGACACCCAGGTTTGCCCCGAGAGTGTCGTCAGACCTCCCCTCCACTAGTCCTCTATAGAACGCATTGGTCGTTTGGAAGTTGCACAAGTTTGATCCCGGACGGCAGAGCTGTTGTAGAGCTTGGCGACACTCGCGGTGCCATTCGCCCAGTTTCGGTCTCTTCCTGATCCATGTTTGCAGTTCGGTGAGTGAGACGAGCTGCGGGAAGGCGTGCCTCACAAACGGCGCCCACACCTGTTCACCGTCGTCAATGAAGTTCCAGAGATGCCGCAGTCTCAGCGCATGTCTGCGCATCATTAACCACGGCATCCCCAGTCCTCCACGTAACGGTTGTTGACAGCAAATGGATCGCCTCACCATCGGAACGCCACCCTTCCACAGAAAGCGGAAAAGTATGCGTTCTAGTTTCATGATGGTGGCATCGGGACAAGGCACGACGGTCAGGCGGTAATCGATGACTGATGCGATATACACATTAGCCACCTCCGCCCGGCCTTTTAGAGATAACTTTCTCTCAGCCCATGTTTGGCTGAGTTTGATCACTCTACTGGTGATCTCGTCCCAGTTCTTATCCATTTGGAGGTCCGGACTGAACCAGACCCCGAGCAGTTTAACCGGTCCGTCCGTCCAGCGTCCCACTACGGAGTCACTGTTGGACGGTATGGGCTTTCTTCTCCAGGTGCCGAGTAACAAACCCACTGACTTTTCCGGGTTAATTTTTGCTCCTGTCACCGTTTCGTATTCTTTAAGTGTCTCGCCTAGCATCTCGACGTGCTTTTCGCTCGACACTATGACGGTGACATCGTCCGCATATGCAGACACGCTCGTCCCGCAACCCAGCTCTCGTGGGATACCCCTCAGTGTCGCCAGCTTCCGCAGTAGTGGTTCGATCGTCAATACATACAGAAGCGCCGACAAGGGACATCCCTGACGGACCGAACGCGTGATGTCGAACGGTTTTGACAGGTGACCGTTTACCCGTATTACCGATCAGATGCCGCTATACAAGGCAGCGATCCAACCGCGGAAGACGGGACCAAAGCCAGCTGCCCTGAGGACGGCCGCTAGGTATCGATGGTCGACCCTATCGAAGGCTTTAGATTGATCTAAATTGATCAGCGCCCCACCCATGCCAGGATCCTTAACTACCCTGTCCATGATGTAGCGCATGAGGTGGAGGTTGTCATGGATACTTCTGCCCGGCACGGCGCATGTTTGCGCCCTGTCGACCAGTTTATCGATGACAAGCGCCAACCTCTCGGCTATTACTTTGGCCAAAATTTTCAAGTCTGCGTTGAGCAGAGTGATGGGCCTGAAATTATCTATAAAATTCCCCTTGTTTGGGTCTTTCTTCAGCAATGTCACTGCACCTCGGCTCACGAAACCGGGAATTCTCCCGTTTTGTTGCCAGTTGCAGTAGACTGATGCCAAGAGGTCGCCAAACAAGTCTGGCATTTGACAATACAGCTCGTAGGGTAGACCATCCAATCCAGGTGACTTATCCCTCGCGCAGCCCGCCATAGATGGTCAGATAGATAGATGGACAGATAGATAGATGGACAGATAGATAGATAGATAGATAGATAGATAGATAGATAGATAGATAGATAGATAGATAGATAGATATAAACAACGTATATATATATATATATATATATATATATACATACATATAGATAGATGGATAGATGGACAGATAGACAGATAGATAGATAGATAGATAGATAGATAGATAGATAGATAGATATAAACAACGTATATATATATATATATATATATATATATATATATATATATACCAAAAGGTAATATTTATCACCACTTAAAGATGGATGTTGTGTTAGAACACAAAATAACTGCGATAGTTACCATGAGAGAACTTCTCGTATGGTTTCTTCGAACACTCTTGTTCACTCTGGTGTACGTTCTAACGTGTAAGGCATTTTAGGTATTTTCACACTTAAATACTATACAACGATATTTTTCTCTTGGAAAAGAGCCCGCAGCAGATGCATATCTCGTTCTTGTGTTCCTCAGTGTAATGGAGATTACTATTTTGATACTCGCTGCGTCACATTCATCGCATTTAATCGTATGATTTGTTGATACGATTAAATATTTTCTATATGACATTTTACAAGACATTTAGAAGCTGGATATATAAAAATAAATTTAAAGTAAGGAAATTGTGCGACAAAGATGCAGGCATAAAAATATAACTGACATTTATAGGAAAGTAATCGTGAATATACTTTTGGTCCATATATCTTTAATTAGTCATAATTTTTCTTCCTTCAGTTAATAGTAAAACACTTATTTTCGTCTCACCTTGAGAATTTTATAGTTTTCTGCAGACTTGACTACAGCAAAAACCGAAAGCGTGCTCAATACCACAAATGCTCTATCTCCACCGCTGTGCTTGAAATGAAGCAAAATATTAGTCCTGAGGACGAGAGATTTATTACAAGTTTTGATTAATATCTGGTAATACAGAATGCGTTGTAATCTTCAATATTTAAATGTACAACAGCATACATAAATTTGTATGGCCTACGAAGTGCTTACAATATCGAATAGTCAGGTATTCTATATCTCTGCATCTCTCTTCCTTCCCTCTCTTTTTTTCTCACTCTCTCTCTCTCTCTCTCTCTCTCACTATATATATATATATATATATATATATATATATATATATATATTATGTGTGTATACATACCATTTAATGTACACTGTATAAGAGCTACATTAAGACACGTGGTTAGACAGTTTTTTAGAACGTGCCTTGTATCTCTAAGTAATATTTGGGCTCCATTCTATTTGAAAATCAAACGCTACAAGTAGACTTGTTACTGAAATTAGGTTCGTGGTCTTTCAGAGTAATGAACGCTTCCCTTTTCGTTAAGCATTCTAATATATCGCCAATTTTACTACATTTAGAGAATAATTTAACTTCATCGTTAATATGTTAACTTATATTTAGTGAAAGTGGTGTCATTCAGCAACTTTTTATATGGGTTATTAGTGACTTTGTACATGTTATAGGCCTTATGCATATGAGAAGGTAATTTTAAAACACGTTATGCAAACCACCAGTCTTCCCAGCACATCGACAAAAGTAAAGCCACTTGGATGGCTAGTCACGTGTGAGATTTGAAGACCAATCAAGAGGAGAATCGTGGAGAAATCCATGCCATATGTAAATGGATCTAAGAAATGTAACTTATACGTAGCTGGAAGATTGCACTTTCTTTTAGGGCAATGAATTCCGCAATACTACTTAATTCTTGAACCAAAATTTTCGGTAAACGCAAACATATGGAGAAGTTTTTAGCAAACTGGCCGACACTATCCTCTTCGAATTCAACAGCTGTCTCGCAGACTTTGAAACACTTTCCATTAGATTATTCTACAACAACTAGTTTAAGTATGACTTCTACGGTCAAAGAGAACGTAACTAAATTTCTTTCTTTTCTTGCCTTTTTTCCGTTTTTATTCATCCTTTGTCTTCTCATTTCACACTTTGCATCAACGTTCTCGTTTTTTTGGGGGGGTGGGGTTGTAGTTTCTCGAGTGCCAGCGTCTTGATTTTCAAGCAGAACAAACAAACGTGGTTCTGGGTTCAGTTCCACTGTATACCACTTTGGGTAAGTGCCTTCTACTACAGCCTCTGGCCGACCAAAGCCATGCGAGTGAATTTGGTAGGCGGAAACTGAAAGAAGCCTGTCGTATATATATATATATATATATATATATATATATATATATATATATATGTTTATATGCGTGTATGTCTTTGTGTCTGCGTTTGTTCCCCATAACCCCTTGACAACCGGTGTTGGTGTATTTATGTCCCTGTAACGTAGTGGTTCAGCAAAAAAGAAACCCGAGTGTCTTTTTGGTCAGCTGAAAGCAGTTTTGGTATAAACTTGGCAGACACGAGTCTCATATCCAAATCTTCAGTGATAACGGACTGAATTGAACCGCAACTAATCTGCACATCCTCTGATAACTCACGGATGGTGATTCAACGATTTCTCCACACAGCTATACGCGCAACTGCAATATCTTTCTCAATTCTGCTGCTTGCGGGTCTCCCCGAACGTTCGTCACTATCGCTATTTTCGGCCATCTTGGAAACGTCTGAGCCATCAGTACACTTGTGTGCAGCTCATACACTCCTCTCCATACACTTTCTACAACTTTGTGTAGGCCTCTGAGCAGGTATCGCCATGACAACTTTCTCTGTCATGGTCAATGCGACGATCATGTGGATTCATTCTGCGTGTTTTAGCTTCGTCACTATAGCAACAGTCCGGATACTTATTGATCAGACCTAAGATGTATGTATATATGTATTATGTATATATATAATAGAAATATGTTACAAAAACAAAATAGAAACTACACGTGGAAATGTAAGCGGAAAGTAAGCAGAAAAATAAGCGAAAATGCACATTGGAAATAAAAAAAAGTAAGGGCTTTTTATGAAAAGTAACGACAGATATATATAATTAGATGAACTGAGGTAGGAATAAAAGTAATAAATGTCATTATTGTGAGTTGTTAAAGAGATTCAAAAGCATACCGGTGTCGTAATATTACTAATCATTGCTCTGAATACACACCGAATACTGAACGGTGTCAGGTCTATTAGTCCCTTAGTAAAAAGATTATGTGTAAGGGAGGTAAGTAGTTCTGGATTTGGTGCAATTAAGGTAGATTTAGATCTGTAATGTGAATGGTGTATGGGATGTATGGGGGGTTAGTGGTATTAAATGGAAGATTATTAGTGCTCTATATTATGTTATGTGTTCATATTTAGTTGAGGAAGGTATTTATTGATGAAAATTGCCTCTTTATTCATTCTTTGTCGTGTTGAGGTGTTCTGTGAGCATTGATAGAAGGGAAAAATTAGGAAATTAGGATTAAGATTCCTCGCACACCATTCTATGTGTCCACTGACCTGTATCTGTCTGTAATGTGGGTGGCGGATTTGTTCTTTGTGGAGAGTGGTTCTTCCACGAGTGTTATTCCTGTTATATATATATATATATATATATACATATATATATATATATATATACATATATATATATATATATATATATATATATATATATATATACATGTATACATCTGTATGTGTATGTATGCGTGTGGTTGTGGTCTTTGTCTGTGTATTTACAAATTTCAAAGGTAACTAATGTAATTACATTTTGTTTTCAGATACAATATAAATGTCGCTATAATTACTCAATTATTGGAAGTATTTGATTCCTTAACAACTATGGTGCCTGACCATGAACTGATGAACTGAGACTAATTTTCATGTATGACTTTAAATTGAGGTATAATTGCTTACACTCGTGTTAACATAGTGTTTTAAGCGAACAGTACAGCTACCAATTCGTAGCTTAGTCTGGAAGTATGAACAACAGCAACGAACATTCTTGTTCTTAATAAAGTCTTAGTCTAAGAAGGCGAGCTAGCAAAATAGTTACCGAGCCGGGCAAAGTACTTAACGTCCTTTAGAGCGTTCTTACGATCTGAGTTCAAGTTCCACCAAGGTTGGTTTGGGTCTTTCGACGTTGATAAAATAAAACTACCAGTTGTACACTCTGGTCGGTGTAATCGACTATCTCCCTTCACCTTACATTGCTGGCATTGAGCCAGAATCTGAAATCAATAATTAAGTCTTGGTGAGGCAGCGTGCTGGCGGAATCGTTAGCACACCGGACAAAGTACTTAGCGGCATTTCGTCCGTCTTAGCATTCTAAGTTCAAATGCCACTGAGGTCAACTTTGCCTTTCATCCTTGCGGGCTCGATAAAATAAGCACCAGTTGAGCCCTGGGGTCGCTGTTATCGACTTATCCCCTCCCCCGACTTACTTGCATTGTGCCAAAATTTGAAAGCAATGATTAAGTTTTAGTCGACAGCAATGGAAAACAACACCAAAGCAACGATTTCATCTCTGACAGACGTTGGCGCTTTCACATCGGTCATATTACGACAGCTGTTGGTAATAGCAAACGTTTAACAGTTGTTGACTGATTCCATAATGAATTGGGTGAAACTTATATATAGCAACATGTTGAGGACTAGTTATCGATGATCATTAAATCAGACAGGGATTTTTGAAAAGTCAGTCGTATTTGATAGCAAAGTTGATCAGTAGAATAGCTAGATAAGATTAAATAGCCGATTCATATGCCAAATCCATTGTTGCACCCCATAAGATTAAGGTGTTACAGTTTGGTAGACATATGAAGGAACTGTTCACTTCTCTAATAACATCTAGTTATATTATCGACTGAAATGTATTTAAAATTGACCATCAAATATCTCCCGTTGGTCAACAGGCATGGACCAATATTGTTCTTTGCTGATTCCAGAATCCAATCATCTTACTTTTCAGGTTTCTGAGAGAGTTGAAATATGAGACACTGCAGTATGCTCCATATTCATCTGACATTTTCCCAACAGATTATCATCTTTTCGAGCACGATTCAATAACAGAGAAACCGTAATTAGTGCTTTTACTGGTTTTGTAACTACTAAATACAATGGATTTCACAGAGCTGACATATTGTCTTTAGAGAATCGTTGGGTAAAGGTTATTGCTTCAAAACTATAATAATTTGATCAAACATCCAACATTATCCTTCATTTTGCTACAAAAATATTTCATGCGTAACAATTTAATATATACCAATAAAAAGACATGTTTATTGGTGCGATTATGAGTGCACGCGCGCCTGCGTGCGTGCATGTGTATGTATATGTATGTTTATGTGTGTATATATCAATGTATGCGTATATGTATATACATACGTGTGTGTATGTGTGTGTAAAGGTTCTTTAGTCCAAAATAGTTTGTTTACTAACATACTTCAGTATAACAACTCTTTGGCCTAACTGGTTAAGAACTAAACCAAACAAGCATTTATTACAAAATGTTTGTAATAAAATTAGCTTCTCTTGTAAAATGGTAAACAAGATCATAGGTAATTTCCCATAAGAAGTCTTCGTTTTTTGTTCTTTTTTAAGATCAATAATGGGTGTTCAAATACGGAAAAAGATTATTATAGTCTCCGTATCTCCCTGTTAAAGGGAGCACAATTCTTGTATTGCCACCTACACTTCTCTTCTAAAATCATCTATGATATTAATGTTAATTATTCTTTGTGTAATAACATTGATTATACCAGTATTCTTTCTACTTTTTTGCTTCTCGTGGCCTTAACTAAATGCATTCTTCTTTTCATTGTTTTGACCATAACAGTTTTGACCAAAGTATTTCCATAAATAAATTAAACTAATTAAATCCACTTTAGGGAGTGTTTTGAAGCGTTCACATGAGATAATATTTTTATTCATGGTACTAATACTTTATGGAATTACTGGCTTTTGAAGTATAAAGGTTATAACTTATAGATTCATATTGTGAAAGTTCGAATTCAGCTAAAATTTAATATATTTTTATTGTGCCTACCAAAAAGATATTTTCTCATCATTTTGTACCTGCAATTAAACCAATTGTTTTGTATGGAAATGACGAATCACTCACACGCACACGTATGTATGTACGCATGTATGTAGTTATGTATGCATAATGTGTGTGTGTGTCTGTGTGTGTGTGTGTGTGTGTGTGTCTGTGTGTGTGTGTGTGTACACGTATTGTGTTGTCGCACATGCAATACCGTTTCCTTTTAACATTTAATTACGGGATTAAGAATGATATATATAATTGTTTCTAGCATAGGCACTAGGACAGAAATTCGAAGGAGAGTGGGGTTATTCTTGACAGATATAGTATTTTACCGACCTCAATAGAATGTGGAAGCGTGTGACTTAACGGTTAGGGTACTGGTTCATGTTCATAACATTGTAGTTTCGATTCCTGGACCGAAAGATGCGTTGTGTTCTTGAGCCAAAAACTTCATTTCATGTCCACTCAGCGTCCTGTCTATAGGGGAATATATTGCGACAAAGAAACCAGGAAACCGACCTTATGAGTCTATATAAGTAAGATAGGATCTTTATCCTTTATTTTTTCAAACGACAGAATGAAAAGCGAATTTGACCTTGGCGGGATTTGAACTCAGGATGTAAAACAACCAAAGAAAGGTACAAAGCATTTTGTCTGATGCTCTAACGATTCTGTCAATCTACCACTCTTGTGTATTACACAATCCAACAGGTGTTTTGTTGTCAGTATGTTTTTATCTGATTTGAATGTTTTTTGATATGCTGAATCGAAAGAGGGAACCCATTTTTACCATTACGCCT
The DNA here is from genome assembly GCF_046866305.1 of Octopus bimaculoides. Classification (NCBI taxonomy): domain Eukaryota; kingdom Metazoa; phylum Mollusca; class Cephalopoda; order Octopoda; family Octopodidae; genus Octopus; species Octopus bimaculoides. Next base: position 20,549,349 of record NC_142933.1, read on the forward strand.
AAATTTCAAGATATACCCCGACACTAATTATCGCAATTTTCCTCATTTTTCGGGAAAATACATTGTTTCCCTGTGAAATTTAATAGAAATCTTCGCGAGCTTGATGACCAGGAAGTATCAACCTAGCCAGAGGAAACCACAGATGGTCCGGATTATTTTGGCACTAGCTCATCAAACCCGCAGCTATTTTGATCAAAATGAACTCAATGGCTTGGTAAGAAACCTACACTTATTAAAAGAATCTGCGGAAGTTCATGGGTCTCCATTAAAGGAAAAAAGCCTTCTTAAAGAAGGAACCAAAGTCACTTTCTACCGCATTAGTGATGCTGAATTTCTTCTGTTCTTCGCCTAAGATAGTATATTGCACAAACATTGAGAGAAGGAATTCTTTGGGGGATGGGATTTTTTATTGATAACGCAAAAATGAATTTGAAATGTTTCCTTCTTCATAATGGAAAGATATTGGGCACTGTTCCAGATACTCACTCTACAAAACTAGCAGAAAAACATGAAAGCAGTGCTAGAGAAACTTAAGTACCACAGTCATCAGTGTATGATGTGATATGTATGTACTTTAAGGTGGTCAATTTTGTGGATGCGCCAAATATCCATGCTTTACATGTATGTGGTAGAGCAGGGTCAGGAAAAAACAGTGGGGGATCAAAAAATAGTTGCATGAACATTAGTTCCAGGGTTTTTTTAATGTGCTTGACGAGTCTTTAGTTCAACTGGGAAAATCATCCTACCTTCACTCAATATCAAACTTGGCATTATGAAGCAGTTTGTTAAAGCTCTGGTAAAGATGGACCATGCTTTCACTATATCTGTAGCACATTTTCCGGTCTGAGAAGAGGAAAGATAAAATATGGAGTATTTGACAGGCCTCAAATTCATTGAATTGCATTGAAGCATCAGCATGGAATTCATTTGCAACAGTTGTAAATGATTTTCTGGGCAGCACGAAAGCAGCCAGCTCTGCTGCAGTAATCGACAACATATTGAAGCCCTTTCAAAAGTTAGGTGTAAACATGAACATAATGCTGCGCTATCACCGCAGTGATCTTGATAAATTCCCTGAAAATCTTGGTGAAACATGTGACGAACAGAGAGATTGTTTCCATCAGGACATAAAATCAATGGAACAAAGATATCGAGGCAGATAAGACTTGCATATGAAGGTGAACCATTACTGGAATTTGGCTCTTAATCGTTCTGAGTTTCAGCACTCATCCAAATGCAAATTCATGAGAAATTAGGCATAAAAAATGATGAAGAAATTTTAAGATTTTTATTAGTTTTCTGCAGAATTTTAAGAAAACATTCTGGTTTTGAAAACCAATTTTTATATATGCTTGTATGTTTGCCTTGTTCCTCATAAGATGGAAAAACAAAGAAATTTTATAGATCCAGCATTTTAAAATTTTGACGTGGTTATTAAATGGATGTCATTTTTGGATTTTGTGTCAAAAAACCCCTAGTTCAGGTCCAAATATTTTGACAACACAGAAAAAATTCTTTTTGTTGGTTTGTGTTATATAAATAATTAAAACAGCCACTGGGCTTGCAATTTAGTGATAGGGTTATTTAATTGATACTACTGCTTTATTTTATCGACCATGATTGAAGGGATGAAAGGCAAAGTTGATCTTGGTAGGGCTTGAACTAAGAACGATAAAACATTATTATACTGCCAAGCATTTTATCGGATGCTCTAACAATTCATTAAATCCGCTGCCCTTATCGGTGATATAAATGTTTCTGATTTTGGCACAAGGCATTTTTTGCTTCAATACTTGACAAGTACTAAAAATAATGCTAAAGTTCACTTGCGGGATTTGAACGAAGACGGGAAAGAGCTGGAACAGATACCGCATGGAATTTCAATTTTCCAACGTTTCGACGAGTCTGCAAATTCACTGCCTTAAATGGATGACATGAAAAACTCTTTTTAATACGGCCACAAGGCCTAAAATTTGGGGGAAGGGGTATAGTCGAATACATCGACTCCAATGCTCAACTGGTATTTATTTATCGTAATGATAAAAGGCAAAGCCGAATTCGGTAGAATTTGAATGAATTCAGAACGTAAAGATGAATGAAATTCTGCTATTTTCTCTTCTGTGCTAACGATTCTGCCAATTCACCGTCTTATATAAATACCAATTTATATAAATAATTAAATCATTAAATGTTCAATCAAAAAAACAGATCTTCTGAAGTAATAAACTTTTCCAACCACACTTTAATGATAATTTGTCAGTTCATAGAAATCTCCTATATTTAACAATTGCAAAATCTGTAAAAGCACTAATTCCCTGTTATTGAGTCAAACTTGAAAAGGTGATAATCTGTTGACATATCAGATGAATATGGAAGATAATGGAGGACATCAAATTTCAAATTTCTAAAGTTAGAGTCAGTAAATGAAAAGATTGGGTTCTGGCAATAACACCAGACAATGTTTGGTCCATGCCCGTTGACTAATGCTGGTTGTCTGAGGACCAATGGTAAATATATTTCAGTTATCAGTCAACTGTATGACGTGTAGCTGTAGTAATATGACCGCCGTGAAAGTGTCAAAATCTTCAGTAATTCATCTAATTGTTGGTTTTGTGTTGTTTTCCATTGGTGTCGACGCCTCCGTCGATGTTCATCATTATTATCCATATTTTCAGGCTGGCCTTCGAAACGATCGTTGAACACTTTGTAGTGTTTTACAGTTCTCACAAAATACTACCTCAACGTTAACATTAGAATGTAGAGTATTATTCTTTAATTTGAAATCATACTTGAAAATTAGTCTCAGTTCATCAGTTCATGGTACCATTGTTGTTAGGGAATCAAATACTTCCGATAATTGAGCAATTATAGCTACATTTAAATTGGATCTAAAAACAAAATGCAATTATGTCAGTAATCTTTCATAATTAGTATGTGTATATGCATATATGTGTGTATATATATATATATATGTGTGTGTGTGTGTGTGTGTGTGTGTGTGTGTGTGTGTGTGTGTGTGTGTGTGTGTGTACACATATATACATACAGACGGACATATGTGTACGCGTGGCTATTTGTATGTATACAATTTGAAAAATGTAATTACTTTTGTAATCTTTCTTAATTAGTGTATATATATAAACATAGAAATATACTAACTTCGTAATATTACTAAAATAATGGCCTATTTGTTATATACGATGTGTGCCTGTGTATGTATGTATGTATGTATGTATGTATTTATGTATGTATGTATGTAAAGAGTAATTACAGTAATACAAATAAGAATATATATATATATATATTATTGGGAAACGTTATTCAAATATCTATATTTACAGTGACCTTAAACACTACTCGAATATTACTTTTTATTGTCTATTAGGTGAATATATTTTATATTGAAGCGGCTACATTTGTTTCTGTGTCGTTTTCTTTTTCTTTCTTTAGTCATATTTTTTTACGATATTTTTATTATCAATATCAGTATGCTGTTATTAGTTCCCTAGTTCCCGAAATAGGAAATGGACAATGCCTTCATATGATCATAAAACTGTAACACCTAACCTTTTGGTGATGCAACAATGGACTTGGCATATTACTTAGTCTTTTATTCTTGTCTAGTCATTTTCCTGGCTGCTTTCCTCATCGTATAATTTCACTTTTCAAACATGGATCCTTGTACTATCTAATGACAATCGGCGAATAGATCTCAAGATGTCGTTGTATCTAATTTTTTATTCAATTCTAGTTGGAATCAATCTGCAATTTTACTATTGCTTAGAGCTGTCGTGATGTGGTCGCTGTGAAAGAGACAAAGTCTTCAGAAAACATTCGATCCATTTTCTTTGAAACGTTTTCAACTGCTATCGATAAGTTTTCATTTACCCTCTTTGGAGGTTTATCATTGTTATCCATATTTCGAGACTATGCTTATTAAAAGAACGCTAAACAGTTCACGTTGATCATCCAGGAATCGACAATTTCAGAAAATAACTTTAAAGAGAAGAGAATTCACTTACATTTTATTTGGATAGGCGTTCTGTGGATTAGAGAACTTCGTTAGTACCGGATTTGTAAGTCATAAGAGGGGTAGAGATGAGTGTACCGGATGGATTAGGTAGAATGGTACGCAACGAGCTAGCCCTGGGAAAGAGAAACTATTGTAGTGATGATAGGAATGGCATAGTTATACACTTCCTCTAGTTTTGTCCTTGCAATACTCGTGGTCTTTCATTTATCTCTTGATCTCCAAATGTATTTCTTAAGTGTTATTGTCATTCGTGAGTCGATGATGAATGGGCTGTTGAGCTGGTGCACGCAGCGTTTGAATAAATGCTCAATAATTACAAGTTAGCATGCCGATGTGCTACAAGTTGAGATCATACAATGTCTTTTGGTGGGTATTTACCTTTTATTTTCTTATATTTTCTCTTTGTAACACACCATGGCACTTGGCGTACTTCAGGCAGCTCTGGCTCACTTTTATGCTGTTCGCATTGGTCTGCTGCCAGAATATACCTACTCTGCAAATAATTCCGATCAGAGAAATTAAATACTTTGCAAGATGGATTTTATTGTATGATGGATTATACCATATAACGTTTTCTCATCAAGTATTTTTAGATTGGTTGCTTCTCATAGTTATTAAAAGATATTTAATCATTTATTTATTTATTTATTTATGGGTTTCAGCCAAGTGGCTGCGGTCATGCTGGTGCACCACCGTGAAATATCAAATGTCTGTTCTTTCCTCTCCATTGCCCCGTTAAATGTCGGATGTCTGGAAAACAAACTTATTCTTTAGGATACATTTGGATGCATTTCTGAAAGCGTTTCAGTGGATGATTAGATTTTGTGTGTGTGTGTGTGTGTGTGTGTGTGTGTGTGTGTGTGTGTGTGTGTATGTGTGTGTGTGTGTGTGTGTGCGTGCACAATGGGGGTGGCTGTTATTCGGTTAATTAGATGACTTTCTTGATATCAATTTATGCGTAAAGTAACGTCACATCAGGTTATTATTTTAAGGATTTCTTTAATTGATACATTTAGACCAAATTTGTTGAATATTGTAATTACAGTAATCCCTCGATTATCACGGGTGTTACGTTCCAACCCACTCACCCACCCACGAGAGGTGAAAATCCGCAAAGTAGAAACAGTGTTGTACTGTATTTTTTTTTATTCTTATAATTTGTATATATTTTATTATAAATGCACGACAACACCACGGAGGAATCGACGTAAGCTTAAATAATAAACCGTGATATGGCAAGGGATTACTGCATTCATGTCCTAAAGTATCAAGATATGTCATTTGTACGCCTACACGAGCAATTCAAATTCATAAGTTTATTATCCTTGAATAGACTATACTAGGCTTTAAAAGCGATATATATTTCGTTAAGCAAGAACATGCCTTACTTTTCACGTATTTCACTTCCATCAAAGCTACCCAGTCACATCGATCTTCTTTAACCATCGAGCATTTTCAATAATGGGTGGAATGCGGATAATGACATGTATGACCGATATATTCATGTTAGTTTATGACCTTCTAACAGCCTTCAAATTCGCTAGTCATGATGCATGTGTATTTCAAACAGGCCAATTGCGAAACGAAACAAATTTATATGTAATTAGTTGAATATAGGATTCTATAAGCAAGCTAAATAGATATCATTCATTTAAAAGTCATGCATTCCAACATAAAAACTCTTTCGACACCATGAAAACACTACAGCACTTCTAAAATATATATGGAGGTCAATGGATATAAAAATAGATTTAGATACAACACTAGCGTTACAAGGGAAATACTAAACAAAGTACCAACACTTCATAAATAATCGATTTGCTGTTAGTTCTGTCTTACAGAGAAACTTTATAGCATCCGCCTTTAACCTATTGGCCTAATACTTTCTCATGAAGTTTAATATACAGAAAAAAGTAACCTTGCTTGTGAACAGATAAAAAGAAACGATGTGAAAGAGCCAGTGAACGCTTAAACTGTTATTAGTCCTTTTGAGAATTGAACGAAATCATAGTTCGGATAGGCTCGGATATTTACAGGAACAAGTTTATCATATATACGAATAGCCCCTTACATTTCTTACAAAAGAGTTTATTGAGCACTTTTAGATTTTTGAGCCACAAAACAGAGAAAGCACGTGTCTACATGTGAGCGTGTGAATGTGTGTGCGTGCGCTTTTTGTGTAACAGGGAGAAAGAGAAAAAGAGTGTTATAAATATGCATGTTCACTGCACATGCATATAAATATGCATGTTCCAAAAACTGCTATTCATAGTCAGGATTATTACGTTTCACAAGACAAAAAAATGTCGAATTTTACTTGTGAATTATATTTACACTTATGCTATTTAAAAGACTTCTTACATAAAACTTTTAAACAACTTTCACTTTTCTTCTCATTCTCTCTTCACACTTACACACACACACACACGCACATACACATACATACATATATACGTGTGTGTGTGTGTGTGTGTGTGTGTGTGTGTGTGTGTGTGTGTGTGTGTGTGTGTGTGTGTGTGTGTGTGTGTGTGTGTATGTGTATGTGTATATGTGTGTGTATACATGTATGTGTGCGTATGCGTGAGTGTGGGGGTGGGGGTGAATATATATACATACATATATATACATTTATACATATGCATTTGTGTATATATATATATATATATATATACAAATGCATATGTATAATGTATATATATGTATATACATATATAAATATGTACATATATACATATGTATGTATATATATATATATATATATATATATATATATATATATATATATATATGTATGTATATATACATATATCTATATATATATATATATGTGTGTGTGTGTGTGTGTGTGTGTGTGTGTGTGTGTGTGTGTGTGTGTGTGTGTGTGTGTGTGTGTGTGTGTGTGTGTCCCCTTCCTACCTGTATTTCCCCTTCCTTTTTGTTCGAAGTATTTCGAAAACCGAATCTGCGTTTAAAAATTGTAGCGTTACATGCACGCAAGCACGCATGCACGCACGCAAGCACACGCACACACACACACACACACACACACACACATACACACATATATACATATATATATATATAAAAAAATATATATATAGTCATACATACACACACGCATACACACATACATATATATATACATGCATACTCACAGGTATACATCTCTCTGTATATATACATATACTCCTTACAAAAGCTATAAAATAAAAGCAAACAATAAATTCCTTTGGATATTCTTTCCACTTTTTCTCTTTTCTCCAACGTTAATATATATAAAAATTATTCATTTTTAATATCTTCCTATTTCATTATATTCAATTTTGATGCATGTTATATGATACATATCGTTTTTTCTATATTTTCAGTATAGTATCTTTGATATTTCTTTTCAACTGATATTGAATGTTTCCAGAGGAATATCTAAAATGAAATATAAATTATCATTTAAAAAAAAATACTATTTGCTTTCTTCTTCATTTTAATTTGTTTCTTTTTAATTTTCTATTGGTTGGTGCTTTCAGGATACATTTGATTTCTTTTTCTGTTTATCATACATTCAGATGTACATAAATGTATACATACAAAGAAAATAGAAATGCATAAAGTGTATAAGTATCAACAGCACATATGTATTTGTGTGGGTATAGACCCGCGCTGATGAAGGTATCAAATGTCCATATATTTTTACAAACGTCTAACTACAAGAAAGATAATCATATCCGGAAAAGTATATATTCATGTCGTTGTGTAGCTTGGATTTATTTTTAAGTTGCTCCTCACGTTATCTGTATTTTTATGTCATTGTATTGTTCTATTGACGACAAGCTGACGGAATTGTTAGCAGGCCTGACAAAATGCTTAGTGATATTTCTTCTGGTTTTATGTCTGAGTTCAAATTCCGCAGAGGTCGATTTTGCCGTTCATCTTTTCGGGGTCAATAACATAAGTACGAGTTGATCATTGACTAACCCATCGTCCAAAATTTCAGGGCTTTTGCCTATAGAAGACACATATTGTTTTATAGCTGGGAGATGGGTTAATAGAATAGTTACAAGGTCAGAAAAATATCTTCCGGTATTTACTTTCTGACTTAAAATCCCGCCTTGGTCAAATTTGCCCTTCATCCTTTCAGGTTGGGAGCGATAATAAACTACCTGCCAAGTGCCAGGTTGTATGTAATCATCTAAGCCCCTTTTAGAAGTGATGGTCTCCTGCATATTTTAGAAACACTCATTACCTGATATCTGATTATTTTCTATTTTTATTGGGATCTCTGCTAATCACCTTGCCCGAAAGTAATATTTTCACTATGTCAATGAAGTATTTCTTCTAACACTTTGAGTGTGCGTGTGTGTGTATGTGTGTGTATGTATTTATGTGTGTGTGTATTTGTGTGTGTGTGTGTATGTATGTGTACGTGCATGTTTAAATCTTGACAGCTCATTTCTGATTGCGCTTACATATAATCAAAACATTATCCATCTATGACAACCCTGTCTTATTCGAATACACTGTGACTGTAACTACATTTTGTAATATGTACTCCATTACATCTTAAGATTAAAATCATTCCCATCCTGTCTGGCGAAGGTTATCTTCGTCCATATTCTCCAAAATGTCCTTTCATTATTTAAGGTAGTAGCCAGATTTTCTATGGAGGTTTGGGCGTTATTTCAAACTTATTGGGTGACTGTGTAACGACTCTCTCATTAGTTTTTGTATCTAGTATATGTCAGTGAAAGTATGTGTAGGCGTGTTTGTGTGAAAGTAAATATGTACACACACTTACATACAAACATATGTGTGTGTATGTTGTGCATATATATATATATATTCCAGTGAATCTTATAGGTTACACCTTGCATGGAGCTTACATGACCGAGACCATCATTTATGAAGCCACAGTAGATTCTACGACCGCTAAGGGCACAGTTTCGTCAAAGAAACATGTGGGTCTCACAGAGGAAAATTTTAAAGCTAGGTTCAATAATCACACCTTAAGATTTATACACTGGGAAAAAAGAACAACAACCAAATTATCCAGTTATATATGGGCCTTAAAAGAACAAGGTGTCAGCTATAAGATACACTGGAAGATCTTGGCCAAGTGTAAACCTTACATCAACGGCAGTGGAAAGTGCGGTCTTTACGATATGAAAAAATGGCTCATATGGAAAAGTTCTTTAGATCCCGCTACATGTCTAAATTCAAGAACTGAACTTTTTGGATCATGTCCACATATGACAAAATAATTGTTACGTTTTTGGCCCCCACGACAAAAAAAATCACAGATAGAACCTGCTTTTTTATTATGTCCGTGTATAAGCCTTTCATATGTCTTTACATTTTTTATATATTTTTATTGTTTTATATATATTTTTTGTATATATTTTTTCTTTTTCACCCTTTTTCAATTGTGTGACTATATACCCGTGTAGTATTTGTATATTTAAGCTTATATAAAATGTGTATGTGTGTGCATGTGTATATATGTGTACGAATGTATGTATGCATGTATACGAGTGTAAGACTGTATCCGTTGCATAAGACTGTCATGCACATATCTCCTTCCTTTATACATATATGTATGTATATACGCTTGTATATCTAAAGTTGTAGGTGTGTTGATAGATATACATATGTATGTATATGTTTATTCATGTTTGCGGCGTGTGTGAATATATACCTGTACGTGTGTACATATATGTATACGTTTTATGTTTGTGTATATATTTTCATTTGTATAAATGTCTACATATAAATGTAGGCATATATCTACGCGAGAATGATGTTGAATATGCATATATGCGTATGTGTGTGTATATTTGTACATATATATGCGTGGGTATGTATATGTGCGTGTGTGTATATGTATGTATATACATGTATATTCATACGTGCGGCGAGTGTGAATATATACCTGTTACGAGTGTGCATATATGTATATTGTTTACATTTTTGTATGAGTATATTTATTTATATAAGTTCTAAGATAAGCGTAAGTATTTTTCTATGTGAAGATGAAGACATATATACATATATATGTACGTGTGTGTGTATTTTCATATTTTATTCGTATATATGCATATACATATACATGTATATGCGTATGTTTGTACGTGTAGAGATGTGTATATGAGCATAATAATGCGTGCATGGACACTTTTATGTGTGTATGTATATGTATGTGTGTATGTATGTATATATATATATATATATATATATATATATATATATATATATATATATATATATATATACATATGTGTGTGTGTGTACGTGTATGTATGTAGATTTTATGAACGAAGGTATCTAACTTTATGAATATGTGATTGCGTGTATGTTTATAACTTTTTATATATTTTATAGTTTATATCTTTTACTTTCAGTTTTTCAGGCCTATTAGAGTAACTTCACTGTATTAAACGGTTTTTCATAGCGTTCTTGTCTTTATAACTGATGAAAAATACCTAGAAGCTTTCAGCTCCGGTATTTGAAACTTTGAGTATTATTATGCCAACTTACTGATTGTTCCATATTATATATATATATATATATATATATATATATATATATATATATATATATATATATATATATATATATATATATAAATGTATGTATGTATGTGTGTATGTATATATAGACGTAAGAGTGATTGTGTGGTAAGTAGCTTGCTTACGAACCACATGGTTCTGGGTTCAGTCCCTCTGCGTGGCACCTTGGGCAAGTGTCTCCTACTATAGCCTCGGGCCGACCAATGCCTTGTGAGTGGATTTGGCGGGCGGAAACTGAAAGAAGCCTATCGTATATATATATATATATATATATATATATATATATATATATATATATATATATATATGTATGTATGTATGTGTATGTGTGTCTGTGTTTGTCACCCAGCATCGCTTGACAACCGATGCTGGTGTGTTTACGTCCCCGTAACTTAGCGGTTCGGTAAAAAAGACCGATAGAATAAGTACTAGGCTTACAAAGAATAAATCCTGGGGTCGATTTGCTCGACTAAAGGCGGTGCTCTAGCATGGTCACAGTCAAATATCTGAAACAAGTAAAAGAGTAAAAGAGAGTGTAAAAAGTATGTATCGAAACGCCGGTGTTAAAACGTGGGTAGCTGATGAAGTAGAATGTTCTCTATGTGGCTCGTGTGTTTTCTCGTCTACGTTTGTTTGCAATGTCCTGTACCCAGATATGCACCTATACATACAGGTGGATGTCGGTATGCACATACCTGTACGTATATATGCATATACTCATTTACTATTTGTTTATATATATATATATATATATATATATATATATATATATATATATATATATATATATATCAATTGATAAATAGGCAGATAGTCAGACAGTGGAAAAGAGAGATAGAGAAAGGGAGAAAGAGAAAGAGCAGAGAAAAATCTCACATATAAACGAAACTATAGTATTGTATGAAAATAGGAAGACATAGATGTTTGTCGGAAATCTGGAAGGAAAATGTTCAAGAAGACCTATGATAAATAAGAAGGAAGGAAATAAATAGTTTAAAGTGAGTCAAAAATGATTTTTTACTTATAATTTTTAACTGTGTAATACAGGAATTTAAAATAATTGCTTTGGAAATGGACTTTTGTTTTATATTTCCAGAAACATCATGATTCTCGGAAATTCTATAACAATAAAAATTGTTAGTTGATGGTGATGATGCAGTTGACGGTATTTTTTATGATTTTGTTGATAATATGTTGGTAATGATGATGTTAATGTTTTTAATAATGATGCTATTGTATATTATGATGTCATTAATGATGATGAAGATGTTGACGACGATGCTATTGATGATGCTGATTATGTTGTTGATAGTTATGTTGTTATTTAGTTTCATATCAAATCTGATCTAACAAATCGATGACCATCTAAACTTTCTGTATTTCAATATCCAATATATCATTCTTTATTCGCGATAGTAGGCGAGGATTTATGAGAAATTTGGCTAATATTTCTAAGGCGTTCTCGATATCGAGGGAGGAAAGGTAGTTTTTAGCATGGCGGAGTGGAAACGACAATAATAATCATAAAATCTCAACAAAATAAGCAGTGATTTAAACCTTCGTTGTGTTCTGTATGAGAGGAGAATAAAATATAAGCTTATATTATGTCACTCTATACACGATGATTGATTGCTTGATAAATGTATATTTCAGAGTAACTTTCTTTCCTATGCATTGCATTTTCTGATAAATATTTAGAAATATAATATATTTTTCTTCTTCGTGCTAGTAATCATTGCATATTCAGTAGCTCCCTCTAAACTCATTTTTCTCTTGCTTCAGCAGATCTTCTACTTTCATTTCTTATTCTCCATTAAGGCTCAGCATGAAAGGATTATATACATCAAGAGCAGCAAACCCTTTGTAGCCAAAAGATGCAACGCATCTCCGAACTTCTGCACTTTTTTACTGTTACTATTGCAACTTCACTAAAACTACAACTAACGCTAATTATGTCTTCCTATGGAAAAATCTAAGTTCTGTAAGCTATCTGATCAACAATTACTGCTAATGATTTCTTTACATTTATCTTAAGAACTGCCTTTTTTCATAGGTTACCCAACGTTTCACTATATACTGTTAGCTCTCTAGATATTCAGTCTCAACACCTGCTTTCCGAAAGTTAGCTAACTTTTTCAGTTTTACATTATTTTTATTCCCTAGAAACAATTGAGTTTTATGCTGCAATCTCATGCGTTATCCAACATGCTTTAGTGATTTGGTTTCTATTTCTAGCAACTTGAGCAATCTTGATGAGACTCTGTTGGTTAGAAAATATATGGAATTTCATGTTCTTCACGTTTTATGAGTGTTAAGCGGTCCTTATTAAGAAGCTATGCGCGGGTCTCTACATGATCGCTCGGCCAGCAACAAATAACTGCTAAATTTCTTTTAACTCTTATCCTATTTTCTTAAAAACGGGGAAGGACACATTGAATAATACGATTCGGTGTACACTTTTTCAAAAAAAGATTGGATGGCCATGGTTGAAGAGTCTTGGTTAGTAACAAATTGTGACGAAACAATAATCGCATATAATAAATCTCTGAGAATAAAGACTTTTAAATATACATTTAAGGACATTTAATCCACGTACATGTGAGTATGCAGGTATGTCTGTGTGTGTGCGTGTGTGTATTTGGATGTATGTGTATGTATTTGCGTGTGTATGTGTGTGTGTGAGCGTGTGTGTGTGTGTGTGTGTGTGTGTGTGTGTGTGTGTGTGTGTGTGTGTGTGTGTAGTCAAATGCATTTCGGAATGGACAACCATTTCCTCTTTCTCCAAGAGATTTGGAGAAGGAAGTTATGACAGTTACGAATTATTCAACGATTATTTGGAGAGTAGGTGAAGTGAAGTTAAATAAATGTCATCGGAAATCGATAATTTCTATCCTATAGTAGCACTCGACATTCGGCCTATAGATATTATATAATTGGTTCTGACATTTACTTAAACATTTAAGATTGAAGCTCAATTTATATTTTGCAAGTTTCTACATCATAACTTGTATATTTCAGTATGAAGTGGGTTTTTAATTTTATGATTGAAATAGTAATTCCTGTCAATTTTGATTATGCTATTCATCACCGTGTACTTAATAAATGAGGTGTTAGTAATCGTGCTGAATCAAATTTAATAAGAAAGCAGCCTAAATATATTTTCCTGTAAATGTTTATCTGTAGTTAAAGACATAAATAATAAGACATACGGAAGTTTATATATTTCATGACTCCGAGGAAGAGCGGCAGCCGGTACGTTTTCGACAGCCACCGAAAGCGTTGGGAAAATTTATATTCAGACCAGAAATCTGGTTCAAATGTTTGCAGCAAAAGTAGACTTCCAATAAAGGAATCCAAGGGTCAGCTGGACTTTAGTTTTAAACGAATTATTTCTATCATCTACGAATATGTAAACTCCCTTGTTATCGGTTTTTTTGTCTATCCATTTTCACTCATAAGGCATGGGTAATCCAGTCCTAAGGTACACAAGATACAGACAGAAGTGTTTAACAGGGATATGGAATAAGTCTACCGCTCAATAATAGAAGCAATCTATCCGAAAGGCTTCTGCATTTTCTGTCTACACATTTTCAGTCATCGTAGAATAAACTTACTAACCGTGCAACGCACCAGAATCAAACCCAAAAGCACGTAATTTAGAAGCGAATGTTTTAACCGAACATTTGTTTTTTCTTGTTTAGTCCAAAACCATATATGGTTAAAGGTGTTCCCGCTATCACTATCACCCACTTTCTTAAGAATACACAGAATCGTATTATCTCCGCGTTTTTCTATTTTATATAAGAAGGTGGGATGTTATTTGAAATATGCTTGCTCATTGCTACGAGCAGTAAAATCGACAATGTAGCGCTTCCCTATCTCGCTTGTTTTAAGCATAGAAAATGCTCGAATGTACAAAACAAAAGAGATACATGAATAAAACATATTGCGAAGAATAAATTCACGTATCAAGTAATGAAATACTCATTTCGATTTATAACGCAAATGATATAGAAGCATCGAGAAATATGTATATAGGTCTTTATTAATGATATCATGAAACGAATTCAGCTATAGATAATAGATTATAACATATTGGGTCAAATACCTCAACGAAAGACCATATTACGTAATAATAAATAATCATTTTAATTACATATATAATTATGAATTATTTTATTATAATAATGCCTTCAAATTGCTTTTGCAAAATTAATCGAACGTGAACCAATACATTTGCATCTGCAACGGTTATATTAAAAAGTTAATAGGTAATCCATCACAGTGAATTCGAATTCCTTCTAATTAAATCAAAGTTAAAATTAGTGTGGCCTTCGTATATTTTCATACAAATGTAAACATTTCGATAGCATATACATGTATATATGATAATTATTTTAAATTCTAGTTTTACTAATTTCAGTTAATTACCATTCGGCCATATTGGTGCACCGCCTTCAAAGACTTAAGTTAAATATAGCTACGCCATATTAGCAGTTATTAATGCATCGGAAAGAATGACTTACGGTATTTATTCAGGTTTTCTTCACTTTGTATTCAAATGGGCCAAAATTTTATTCGCCTTTCATTTTTTTCGGGATCCATTAAAAGGTACAACCCCGGGTGGTGGATTCAAAAGATATTAACCGTCGGTGTGATATTTTGCAACCATTGTCAGTTCTATTCAGTGTTCAAATCTCGTCTCGTGGCACCAGAAAGAAAACAAAACATAGTTACAGGCGTGGACGTGTGGTAAGACGCTTGCTTCCCAACCACATGGTTCTGGATTCAGTCCCACTGCGTGACATCTTGGGCAAACATCTACTATAGCCTGTAGCCGACCAAAGCCTTGTGAGTGGATTTGGCAGAGGGAAACTGAAAGCTCGTCGTGTGTGTGTGTGTGTGTGTGTGTGTGTGTGTGTGTGTGTGTGTGTGTGTGTGTGTGTGTGTGTGTGTGTGTGTGTGTGTGTGTGTGTGTCCATTACCGCTTGACAACCGGCGTTGATGTGTCGACGTCCCCGTAACTTTGCGGTTCGGCAAAAGTAACCGATAGAATAAGTATTAGGCTTAAGGAATATGTCCTGTGTTCGATTTGTTCGACTAAACCCTTCAAGGCGGTGCTCAAGCATTGCTGCAGTGAAATGATTGAAGCAAGTAAAAGAAGGAAAGAATTTGGAGGGCAACGAAAACGAGTGATAGGCTGGAAATCCGTAAACATATCGCTAAGTTTTTCAGCTGATGACACACCATGACAGCTAATTGCTTGACAAGTAGGAATGTAAGTGAACTTTCTAGCTTCTGTATACTAACAGAAAGATTACATACATACATACATATACATATATATATATATAAATTATTTATATATTTATGAAAGAATGATGAATTTTTTTCATTATTTTTTTCATTATGAGGTTTTTTCACGCTGACTACTTGATAAATTCTTATAAAGAATTTATCCTATATTATATTATAAATAATTAGAATATATTCAGTGCTGAATATTATTCTGTATAAGCACATGTTACTGAGATGCAACCGGATAAATTCAAATCTCTTTCATGGATATATAATTATGAACAGAAGTCATCGTTCTGTGGTGGCTACATCGTGGTAAGTTGATTCTTGTTTATTTTTATGTATCTCGACCATACGTGTACTGATGAACAAAAGAATGCAGGTTACTTCACAGTTTTTCTGTATTTGATTGAGAAACCAGTGGTTTACCGTTAAGTTAAATGTTTTTAAGCGATAAATTTTGAAAGCTGCATTCCCTCGCTTTCAGTAAATATGTTGCTTATTTTTTGGTAGTTTTTTACTTATTTAGTCCCTCGAAGCGTGAGGCATTACTACACAGTTAATTGCCCTTTATATAAATTATATATATATATATATATATATATATATATATATATATACAAAAAGGAGTTTGAAAATGCCACTATATAAAATAAATTTTTATTTATAATTTTCTCAGAGATATTTAACATGTTTCGGTTCTTGAAAAAACGAAATATGTAAAACAAGAACCGAAACATGTAAAATATCTCTGAGAAAATTATAAATTAAAATTTATTTTATATAGTGGCGTTTTCAAACTTATTTTTTATAAATATATACCCACTCGTATGCCACCTACACTTTTTATCAATATATATATATATATATATATATATATATATATATATATATATATATATATATATATATATATATTAATGTATGTCGTTCACTCCACATGTATTACAGGCACTACTAATAGTTTCACGTACATGACAAGTACGTTCATCAGGCGCTGATTATTCTATGAAACCAAGTAGTTTAGATGGAGGACCGGGCGAGAGGCGATGCGAAAGCAGATCATGGAAGATTCCACTACAGGTGAGCTACCAAATTGAACCGATGCAAAGCGCTCAGATGAATCAAAAATAAATATAAAAAATAAGATAAAATGATGAGGTAATAAATTATAAAAATTATACAAATTAGGCGTAGGAGTGGCTGTGTGGTAAGTAGCTTGCTTACCAACCACATGGTTCTGGGTTCAGTCCCACTGCGTGGCATCTTGGGCAAGTGTCTTCTACTATAGC
>NC_142933.1:20571531-20586531 GCF_046866305.1 Octopus bimaculoides
CCATTTACTGCTTATTGAGCCTACAGATCGATATTATAAGTACTTGCTCTTTCCATATAGTAATGTGTATGTATGTATGTATGTATATATGTATATGTGTGCGCGCATGTGCATGTATTGTCTTTTATATGTGTATATAACAGAAGGCGCGTGGCTTAGTGGTTACGGTGTTAGACTCACGATGGTAAAGTTGTAAATTCGTCTCGCGGCGGCGCGTTGTGCCTCTTGGGCAAGGCACTTTATTTCGTGTTGCTCCTGTCCGTTCAGCTGACAAAAATGAGTAGTACCTGTACTTCAAAGG
Organism: Octopus bimaculoides; assembly: GCF_046866305.1. NCBI lineage: Eukaryota > Metazoa > Mollusca > Cephalopoda > Octopoda > Octopodidae > Octopus > Octopus bimaculoides. Next base: position 20,571,833 of record NC_142933.1, read on the forward strand.
GCTAACCTTTTTACCTGGGAACTACGTTAAGAGTATGCATATCTGTGGAGTGCTCAGCCACTTTCACGTTAATTTCACGTATAGGCTGGTCCGTTGATCGGATCTACTGGAACCCTCGTCGACGCAGCCGACAGAGTGTTGCTTTTTTTTATATATGTATTGTTTTATATGTATTGTGTACATATCTATAAGCTTGTGCGTTTCTGTTGGTGGCGAGCTGCGTGTTTGCATTGATAGATTAATAAGTTGTTTGGAGATGTGAAATAAAATAAGGAGGCGTGCGAATGAATGCGGTTGTTTATGCATATACTTATTTGTACATTTGTATAAATATATGTAGATAGATCTATGTGTGTGTAACACGCACGCATACATATATATATATATATATATATATATATATATATATATATATATATATATATATATATACATATATATACATATATATATATATATATATATATATATATATATATATATATATATATATATATATATATGATAAATCTCTGGGCGAGGTATATATATATATATATATACATATATATATATATATATATATATATATATATATATATATATGCGTGTGTGCGTCTGTGTGTGTCTGTGTGAGTGTTTGTTTGTGTGTGTGTGTGTGTGTGTGTGTGTGTGTGTGTGTGCGTGCGTGTGCGGTGTGTGTGTGTACGCGTTTTATATTGCTTATGTTGTTTGTTTTGTTTTCCATTTGTGTCTTTCGTTGTTGTATATATATATATATATATATATATATATATATTATTTATATTATTATACATATATATATGTATTTGTGGGCGTGTGTGTGCTCGTGCGTGTGTGTGTGTGTGTATGTGTGTGCTCGTGTGTGTGTGTGTGTGTGTGTGTGTGTGTGTGTGTGTGTGTGTGTGTGTGTGTGCGTGCGTGCGTGTGTGTCTATACAGTAGCGAGTTTTGATTGGCATGGGGTAACCGGACACCTACTGATGATTTCCAGTAGAATGAAATCACGTCATATAGCAGGTCTGGCGCCTATGACGGACGAATCTTTTTATGTTACAGTCTATTCGCGTGATTTTTATGCACCAATCGCCTTTGTGAGAGGATCTATCAAAGTGATAACGCAGTATTCAATTTTCTAACAAAATATTCATATTAATATCTCCCAAAATTTCTACATGAATTAATATCTCCTTCACATTACACGATACAGCATTTGAATCCTGCATATTAATTTGTATATGATTATTACCTTTTGGTGTTAGTACTGTTTCCATATATAAATGATGTGTGTGTGTGTGTGTGTGTGTGTGTGTGTGTGTGTGTGTGTGTGTGTGTGTGTGTGTGTGTGTGTGTGTGTGTGTGTGTGAATACACACAAAACTGCTTCGTAACCTAAGCGTCCCTACTTTTTATTTTCACATGTATACCGTTTGTTTGAGATATTTGCCTGTTTATTAGTGTCTAAGTAACAATCTAGAAAACCTAGACTTAAACTAACACACGCTTTTCTAATATAATCTCTATGCAGGGCAAAAACGATCATCTGAATATATTTTGCTTCGTACAGCTATAAAATGCCAGAGTGTGTATGTAACACAAGATGTGAAGTTCAACATGTAGTATATACCACTTTTATTATGCAGTTCCAGCGATGGAATTTTGTTTATTTGTTAGAAACCAATGCTTTTCTGATAGGAACAATTCCCATAATTCAAGAAAAGATAATGCACGTAACATTTATTCGTTAATTTCGGTGAAAACTTATATAACTGTTTCTTATAGCATTTGTAATTTCCTTTAAAGGTGTGCATGTAAAAGTATGAACCAAAACTAAACGATTGTTTGCTATATCAGTGGACAAAGAGTTATGAAAATGCATTTATTTTCAATATCTTACTGATATGTAAGTGAACAACTAAATCGAAAGAAAAGCCGCAAATCAGTGATTTAGTTATTCACAAGAATTTTAAGGGAAATTTTGAACTGTTTTGGCGGCCAACCTAGGTGAATATTTCCTTCGAAATAGGTGAGAAAGAGAATATTTATGGACAACTTCTTCGAATTCCAGATTGTAATCTATAATGGATGATAATCATACACACTTTATAGTCAATGGTACGGTTAGTTTTGTTAATAAATGTTCGTGTAATAGTATGGGAATGCTGTGTTTTTAGAAAAATAAACGAAAAGAGAATTTAACTCGTGTTCTACAACTTCAGTCTATTAGTCTTTTCCACTCTAGGCACAAGGCCCGAAATTTGGGGGAATGGGGGCCAGTCGATTATATCGACACCAGTGCATAATTGGTACTTAATTTATCGACACCGAAAGGATGCAAGGCAAAGTCGACATCGGTGGAATTTGAACTCAGAACGTAACGGCAGACGAAATGCCGCTAAGCATTTCGCCCGGCGTGCTAACGTTTCTACCAGCTCGACGCCTTAACTTCAGTCTACTAGTGGAACAGAGAAAATGTCGCATGCTTTTTGGAATTCAGTATGGATTTTAATCGTACTTCTTGTGATCTAAATTCTACCCATGAAACTTTATTTCCTAGTTAGAAATAGTCCTTTTTTACTATAAGTAGAATTCAAAGAAGACATATACATACGAGCATACATACATGTACATACATCATGCATATATACATACATACATACATATATACATACATGCATGCATACATACATACATACATACATACATACATGCATGCATGCATGCATACATACATACAAGCATGCATACATTCAAGCATGCATACATGCATGCACATATACATATATATATAGTCATACATACATGTATGGAGGTATCTGTACAACTATGCATGCATACATACATACATGTGTACGTGGGTCTGTACATACATGCATGCATGCATACATGCATACAAACGAACCTGGGTATGAACATGCATACGTACATACATTAAATCAGCTACCCGGTGGATATTAATATAAAGCTAAAGTTTAGCCAAAATGCAAATATATACGCTGACCTATTGAGAAGTCTACAGTTACTCTACCCAGATTACAAGTACAGGCTTATACCTGTAATTCTAGGGGCACACACTGCCTAAATACCAATCTTCAGAGATTAGGCATCTGATAACCAGAAAGAAAAAGGCTGATTCGGAGACTACAGATCCAAGCCATCACTGGAACTGTAAAAATCTGATATACTTTTCAGAAGTTTATCATTTAAGTATACATTTGCATGTCTAGATATGCAACTATGTGCATGAAAATACATACGTAAAACAAAACATGCAAATCTACACACGTATTGACTCCAAATACTACACATAAACACATATATGCAAAACTACCCTGTTGATGTTACTGAAATTCCAATGAAGGATCAATGGATTTAGTTTCTGTATTGGCAAGAAATGTTGAAATAAAACCTAATAATGGCATACATACATACATACATACGTACGTACATACATACATACATACATACATACATACATACATACCAGTGAGACAATCTTTTTATGATAAAGTGGATCATTTATCCTTTGTGCAAGGGAAATCTGAACAGTATGTAATCGATTCAAAGGAAGTTAGAGCAATAAACTTATCTCATATTTTCCATGTGGTGACTTGAAAGCATATGCTAAGTATAAGAATGGCATGAAGAAGAATCTTGATGTGGTTACAGCTTACTCAAAGGATATAGGAATGGAATTTAGTCAAGATAAATATTCCTTCATAATTGTAAAACCATGGAAACTACAAACCAGTTTAGCAATGCCACAAATAATGGGTGACTGTTTCTCAGATATCAAACGAGGAATGCTTTTGGTACTTATGTATTGATGAAAATATGTCACATGGTAAGTTTCGTACTAGGGAATAAGTAACCAAGAACATAATACTTTGATTAAAATATATTATCATCTCTAAATACTATAAAACTTGTGACTCATAATGTGTTTTCTGTACCAATTATCACACTAACATTTCGATAGCATGGATGCTACATGAGATCCAAACCTGAGATGTGAAAACCTGAAAACTATTAACATCTCCCAAAATTTCTACATGAATAACGATATTGACTATCTCAACTTAAAATAAGAGTAAGGATGCAGAAACTTCACATTACACGAAACAGCATTTTATCTTATCCATACGATCTACAGACACCCAGCATCGAAGTGTATCCAAATATCATGTTTATATCATGAAAGTTAGAAAGGAGATCCGCGAAAAGTATTCTTTGACAGATGACCAGGGATACACACCCGGAGAAGTTGTACAACTATGTAGCAGCAAATGAAAGGCTTTCTGCTTATAAAATAATCTGTATCAAACTAATGAGAAATCAGTAAACACTCCTATCAGATTATATAGCTTTACGTTTATAAGTGAAGTTTTTGGCACTTGGTTATGCAACTAGGTTTACTGGCTTCAGTCTTGATTATCTTACCTTCATAAATTATCAGGCTGAATGAAAAGTAAGCAGCGTTTTGGACCATGAAGAATTTTTGCAGAGTTTAGTATTTTTCAAAACATTTTTTGCAATTTTCTCATAATACAGTTATAGATTTTCCCAAATACATCAATAAATTAACATTACTTTTTTCATCGTTGTTACAGTCATCTGAAATGGAACTGTCAATGCGCGATTTTCGAGAAAATTTTGCTATTCAATTTCAAAAAAGAACGTAAAGCAGCTGAAACTGCTTGCGATATCAACGAAACGTTTGTTGTGGAAATAACCAATCAGTGGACAGCTCCAAAATGGTTTAAACGATATTGCAGTAGAGACCTGAGCCTTGAAGATCATGAGCGTAGTGGACGCCCATCTGTCATCGATAATGGTCAATTAAAGATCGTCATTGAGAAGAATCCACGTAAAACCACTCATGAACTAGCAAAAGAACTTCAAGTTAGGCAGTAAACTGCCTGCAACCATTTGCATGCGATCGGAAAATCAAAAAGCTCGACAAATGGGCAGCACAGATTTGAATGAAAATTAGAAAATGTACAGATATGAAATATGCTCGTCGCTTCTTCTCCGTAGCCAGACTGATCCATTTCTCGACCGTATTGTAACTTGCGATGAAAAGTGGATTCTGTACAATAATATAAAAAGTTCTTGGCAGTGGTGGGACCAAAATGAAGTATCGGAAATCTTCCCTAAATCCGAGTTCTTCAAAGAGAAGGTTATGATGACTGTTTGGTGGCGTACTGCTGGATTCATCCAATACAACTTCTTAAAACCCGCAAAAACCATTACTGCAGAAACATATTGTCATGGAATTGCCAAAATGAACGGAAGACTGTACTCCTAGACTGGTCAACAGAAGAGGACCAATCATTTTTCATGACAATGCTCGACGCACGTTTCTCTAATGGCGCTCCAGATGTTGAGGAAACTTGGCCACGAAATTACCCAGCTTATTCCCTAGGCCTTTCTTCTACCGACAATCACTTTTCCAAGCACCTTGATGGCTTCCAGCGAGAGGAGGAGTTCAAAAATTAAACCGATGTTGAAAATTCGTTCAAAGAGTTCATCAGTTCCAGAACTCCAGATTTTCATGTTACCGAAATAAACAAACTTGTCGCTCGTTGACAAAAATGCATTGATTATAATGCTACTTATTTTGATGAATAAAATTTCCTCGTTGTTGAAATATATTGTGATGAATTTCATGTTTCAAAACGTTGCTTTCTTTTTACTCAACCTGATAGAAAGGATACAGCTAATTAAGAAATTACAATTACAAGCTATTTTTGGAACTGTCAAAATATGTAAAACATTCAAGAAGTTTAACCTGTAAGAAGTAAATATGATTATTACAGGTATATGTGCTATCCGAGCACAAGATTGCTACATTATAGCTAATAAACTAATAATACAATGAAGTTCATAACTTCTAAAATTATATTTCATGTGAGAGAAAAATATATGTGATCACCAGCTGCCTAAAAACTAACGTTAGGTTAAGCTTTCATTTATGTTACTTAGACAATATACAATGCAGTCTACAGATAAAAATTATTCAGGCACAAGCGTAAAAAATATTTTGATATTGAGAAATATATAGATTTATAGAAGTCAGCTGGTCTTCAGACGTAAACATATATTTCAAAGTCAGTGAGAAGAATAATTTTAATTATATAAAGCTTTTCTATCCAGATTGTAGCTTCACATTTGTACCTATAACTTTTGGTATACAAGTCTAGGTAATTAAACGTCTTAGTGGTAATGTTGAAAAGTTAGTGCTTTCAGCAAAAGAAGGTGATCAGCTAAAACTCATTTTACACATACAATCTATAAGCGGAACAGTTAAACATACAAAAGATTCCTAAAGTTTAACGCGAAAATATTTTCCGTCGTTGTTGGAGTTTTATTATTTTATAGAGATTAGTTTCTCCTTTACTGGAAGAAATTTAATAACAAAGAAAGTGAATGATAATTTTGTACTTACACGCACAATGGTGAATCCATGACTACTCGTCTTATCGGAGTTATATAGAACAGCATTATCTAACATTTCCTTTCCTTATTTAGGGCAATAGTATGTCGAAGAACACGTACGAATTTCATCGTTAGCTCAGAAATATTGGTTTCAAATTTTGGCACAAGGCCAGTAATTTCAAGGAGCAGTGTAAGTTGATTTCATCAACCCCAGTGTTCAACTGGTACCTATTTTATCGACGCCGAAACGATGGAAAGTAAAGTTGATCTCAGGGGAATTTGAACTAAGAACGTAAAGACGGACGAAATGCCGCCGAGCATTTTGTCCGGCGTGCTTACGTTTCTGCCAGCTCTCAGCCTTTGTTAGTTCAGAAATATCACAATATATTATATCAGTAAGATAGATTCGATTTTTATATATAACGAAGTAAACCATACTTTTCTTTGTTATATCAGTGAACAAAGATATATACAAATGAAGATAGCACTTTTCAATTATTGCTTTTCACTTCAAATATAGAATATCTGAGAGATATACGTCTAGGAAAGAACAGAAGAAATACTGCAATTAAATAATTCATCTCGCATTGATTTTTAGAAAAAGTATGTACCGTTATAGAGGTCAACAGTCGTGCGGGTATGAGCATATCTATTAAAATCATTTTCGGACATCTGCTGCTAGAGCTACAAGTGTTCTAACTAGATTTTAAAAAACGGTTATGATCAAAGCCGCACTTCTTTACATTACTAAGGGTTTGAGTGATAATCTTACAAAGATTAAGAATCTTTTTTCAGTTAAAGACAATATGAATTACAATTGAAATGAAAATTTATTCTGTAAATATGAGAATACATACATGCAAAACTTTCCAAACAATTAATTCCGTGCTACATTTTGTCATTGATCAGGTCGCGGTCCCAAAGCAAGAAAATATTTTGGCAAATTAAATCTAAATGTTGAAGTGAATTTAACGGTTTTTGTGTTTTTAAATGGCTTATAAACATATTCCACGCAGCAATTGTTTTTTTTTTTTGTTTCAGCACACGATCTCAGATCAGCTCACTTGTTATGCAAGTACATCTCCATAATATATATATATATATATATATATATATATATACATACTCTTATATGTATGTGTGTGTATGTACACATGATGGATTCATTTTATTTGATGACGACTGGCTCATTAGTTATTCTCTATACAATCTCTGTTTATTGCCAAACGTACATGACGACTCTTAACAGCTGCTGTGAACGCGATGAGGTAATGAGTTATCAGTATATCATTGTAGTATAATGTATGATATTTATGCATCTTACTAAGCACACAGTTAAATATTCAGTGACAAGAATATCAAGAAAATTGCTATCTCATCTACAGGTTTTATATCAGAGATCATCTCCGAAAAAAGGACTCCCCACAAGTCAGTGGAGGTTGATTTTAAAGTTCGCTTTCTCCAAGTTGTTCTGTTGCATGGCCAGAAACAAATCTGAGTATTTCTATGTCCCCACACAATGCGTATGTGTACGTTTACTCACATATAACCATACATACATGCACACATACATACATATATATATATATATATATATATATATATATGACCATTCAATTTTTTTTCCACGTGTTTTTCTCCTTGTTTTCTCCGTATTCTTTCTGTTGAAGAGCGTAGCTCGAAACGTTGAAGACTTTCTGTATTCCCGAGCGTCAAACTAATACATCCTTTTGTTGTTTACACCACCTGTCCTCGTCTATTATTGCTTTTTTTTCGTACATTCTCCCATATATATATATATATATATATATATATATATATATATATATATATATATATATATCAGTTTTATCCTGCTTTAACCTCCAACAGTTCGGACTTACTTCTGCCTACACACCAGCACTCCACCCGGATTACCACTAGATATACTTATGGATTTCACTGGACTCTTCCGTTGATGAAAAATCGCTCCACTACACCACGACGTTTAAACCTTTTTGAACAATTTTGAACTTACTGTTTTTTCTTACTCTGTTCTTACTGTTTTTTTTTATAACTCCGTTCGTTGTTATTTTGCCTCTCTGTCTCCCTCTCTCTTTCTCTCTCTCTCTCTCTCTCTCCTCTTTTTTCCTTTCATCTTCTCTTCTTCTTTTCTTCTCTTTTTCTCTCCGTTTCTTCTTTTTTTTCTTTCTCTTCCTTTTTTTCTTTTTCTTCTAACACCTTTTGAAGTTTTTAAATTTTTGTACTCCGTACATCATTACTTTGCCTTTCTCTCTCCTTTCTTCTTTTTCAAGCATGCCCGATTACAGATCTTTCCTCCTCCACCTTCAACACCGCCTAAAGAGACACCTTCCCACACTTCCTTTCTGTTGCTTTCAACCTTCTATTAATTTTTTCCTGTGAAGTTTCAAAAAAACACGGTTCTCTAGCCACGTTTCCTTTCTCAGTTGCTGCATCCACTACCGCCTCATCCTCAAAGGTTTCCGCCTCCATTTCCACCCCACTTTCCACTCTGTTTCTGCCATCGAACACATATTCCGTACTACTTCCTGCCGCATTATGCGTGCCACCATTCGTTCTAATCTCTCCAAAATACACACCCTCGACCGCCTTCTACCTCTTGCTTATTCCATCTTTTTCTCCTCTCTTTCACCTTTCTATGCACATTCCACTCTCCGAGTCATAATCCATTTAAATCATCTTTTCCACGAGTTTCTCGCTCGCACTAAACAACATAAACTCCACTCTTTCATTCCGTCACACTCGATTCCACTACCCCCACCACTCCCCCTACCCCTCCCTCCCCGATACACTTCCCCCTCATCCTCACGCCAACCCTTCCGTTACTCGAACCCTCCACGCACTTACCCCTCCTCTCTCTCCTCCCAGCCTTTCAATACCTCCACCACCCTTCACACATCTAACTCATCCACACTCCCACTTCTGTCGTTACCATTCCTCCTGATCTTGCCCTCTCTGAGGCGAAGCGCTCTCTTCTCAGTAGAGGTCTGCGCTTCATCCCCCTCACTCCATCCAGTTACGAATTTCAGACCCGTGCTAACATTCATAGCTTTGTGCGCCGTGTCAGGTTATATGTACTGTTCTACAACATTCCACATGCATCTAACGAAGAGGACTGCTTCAATGACTTGGGCCACCGACCATCCCACTGGACGCTAGCTCCTGACCAGTTCCAAGCTGTCGATCATTTTTCAGGTATCTGCCAACATGTTGTGGAGTGGTTAACTTTCGCAAGCGTCCCCGACATCTGAACATCTCCCCGGCCGAACTCTCGGCCCTTAGATATCTCCGACACCGCAAAGACATTATCATAAAACCAACCGACAAGGGTGGAGCCGTGGTGGTGTGGCGTGCAGACCTCTGCAAGGCTAAAGCGTTCTGCCAACTTCAAGGCACCTCCTTTTATTATCCCCTGCCCTCCAACTCCACACCTAGATATCAACAGACTGCCTTCCACTACCCATGGCCTCATCTCCTCCTCTCATCTCCCTCCCATCGCCTCCAAACTCATTGTCCATACTCCACGCACTCCCACCATTTATTTCCTTCCCTTAATCCACAAGCCCAACAACCCTGGCTGCCTCATCGTCTCCGCCTGTACCTGCCCCCACAGAACTGATCTCGAAATATCTCGACCGTGTCCTTATCCCCTTAGAGGCTCCCTCTCCTCCTACATCCACGGCACTAACCATGCACTCCGTCTTTTCAACTCTTTCTCCTTCACTCTTGGCCCCTCTAAACTTCTTTTCACTCTTAATATCGAGAGTCTATATACGGTGATCCCACACAACGAAGGATTTCTTGCCCTCAAACACTTCTTAGACCTTCGATCCAACCCCCATCCTGACACGTCCGCAGTTCTTCGTCTGGCCGAACTTGTTCTTCCCTCAACTGCTTCTAGTTCGCGGGAGAGTTTTACCTACGCCTCTCGGGAGTGGCCATGGGAGCGAGAATGGGCCCCAACTATGCGAACCTGTTCGTTGGCAACGTTGAGGCCCAAATATTTTCAAGATGCACTGGTCTCACTCCCGAACTATACAGTAGTTATATTGATGACTGTATCGGTACGACCTCACTCTCCCGCGAGTAACTAGACTCTTTCCTCTTTGTTATCCAAACCTTCTATCCTGCCCTCGAATTCTCCTGCACTATTTCCAACACTTCCCTCGCCTTTCTCGACATTTCGGTCAACATACACAACTCCGCTCTCACTACCTTCATCCACTAAAAACACACGGACTCACACTCATACTCCAACTTCTTCTCCTCTCACCCTACCCACACCAAGTTCTTCATCCCCTACTCCCAATTCCTCTGTCTGCGCAGGCTCTGCAGTGATAACCATGACTTTGAGATTCAGTTTCAACTCATGGATCGCCACTTCATCCTTCATGGATATACCCTCACCACTATCAAAACGCCCTTGCCAGAGCACTTCCGTGGACCGTGCCTCCGCTCTCTCTCCCCGTACCCGTCCCGCCGTTGCCTTCTCTCGTTTCCCTTCACCTACCACCCCTCCGCCCTGCACAATTCTCCGAGCCTTCCGGCGACTCCAGTCCGACCCCTCCACTTCACACATCTTCCACAACCTACGTGACTTCTTCGTCAAGTTTCTTCTCTATCCCCACCTCCCAACCTGGCTGGTTCCCCTATTCCCAACCACGCTGCTGCACTTGCCCGCAACTCTCCAACACCACCATCCTCACAGGCACCCATCATCGTCCCTATCATACCACTGACTCCTTCACCTGCACTTCTAGCAACGTCATTTACTACATCTCCACCTCTTTCTGCCATTCTCTGTACGTTTGTTTTATTCTCTGTGTTTATTTCCTCGTATTCCTTTCTGCTGAAGGGCACAGGTTCGAAACGTAAAAGACTTTCTCACGTTCCCGAGCGTCAAACTAATATACTGCTTATTGTTTATACACCTGTTTTCGTCTTTTGTTTTTTTATAAATGTGTGTGTGTGTGTGTGTGTGTGTGTGTGTGTGTGTGTGTGTGTGTGTGTGTGTGTGTGTGTGTGTGTGCGTGCGTGTGTGTGTGTGTATTCTAAAATATAATGTCCAACGAACGAGAACGTGAAACTCTGAGTAACAGTTTTTGTGATATTTTTGGTACTTTTTAATAAAGCATATTACTCTACCTCCGGTATTCGAGTACTATTTTTCCACCTTGTTTCGCATTTATGTGCTTACTCTGGTATAAATATATATATATATATAGTATGTATGTATGTATGTATGTATGTATGTATGTATGTATGTATGTATGTATGAATACATATATACGTATATGGGTATACATACACATATTTATATTTATATTTAAATATACGCACATATACATGCATAATGGATTTCTGTAGGTGTCTGCGCTGATCAACTGAACTTCTGTTCGATCAATTGAACTTCCTGTTCATTGAATTATTGCTGAAGTAACTACATGTTCCACAGAAACACGCTCCGTTAATGGCATTCTTAAACGAAATCCATGTGAGAGTGAGTTATAAGGCTGCATATTTGGATTACAGATACGAGACATCCGTTGTGTTTATGAGTGTTTCCTTCTACTCAGTTACCTAACGGTAACCCATGGCTATGGTAAATGATACATAAGCCAGATATCTGGGATCTTGTAATTGCGAAGTTAACTTCTTAACCATTCAGCCATACATACTTACAAATTGACATACATCCTGATATACATCCTGACATACATGTATGCAGGTGTACATACATGCATTTTTTTATATAAATTGGTCTAAAGGAAGAGGCTGTACTCATGTCCTGCACAGGTCATTAAAGAGATGGAAATATGTGAGGGCGGTGTTTGGATGGATGGATGTCATTATTCAGTTTATTTCAAGATTTCTTGCCAACAGAGAAAGGACCGGTTTCTAACCTGGATCCAAACTCCTTCATTGAAATTTTAAGCAGTATCAACAAGGTATTTATGCTTACTTGTGCTTATATGAGCAACATTTGGAGTCAGTACATGTGCAAATTTGTATGTATAATTTTCAGTGAGACATTCGACCAGTACTCCTTCTTATCATGAGTGGCTGTGGCCTCTACCGTACTTTGTATTAATGTATGAACGTATGTATGTACGCATGCATGCATGTATGTATATATATATATATATATATATATATATATATATATATATATATATATATATATATATATATACATGCATGTATGTGTACAAGTATGTATGTACGCATGTATGTATGTATGTATGTATGTATGTATGTATGTATGCACGTATGTACACATCCATGCATGTATGTATGCATGTATGTATGTATGCATAGATGTATGCATGCATGCATGTTTGCATGCATGTATGTATTCATGTATGTATGCATGTATCTGTATATGCGGGAATGTATGTATGCATGCATGTATGTATGCATGTATGCATGTATGCATGTTTGCATATATGTTTGCATGCATATATGTATGAATGTATGCATGCATGCGTGTATGTATGTATGTATGTATGTATGTATGTATGTAAGACTAAAACACGTACAGGTGTTACCAATGAAACAGGTAAAAGCAAATGACATTGCTATTTTGATTAATTCCAGAGCAACCCTGATCACACACATCAAAGTTCAAAAACATTCTAGTCGTGACTAACCTTCCTCTTTAGGTCATTTGTATTATTCCATTATTCGAAGTGTCTTTTCTTTAAGAGGACAGTGTGCGATCTGATGTGTATAAATCATATTGTCTTCCTTTAGTCCAAAATGTCTTCGTCACTGCCCGTCTTATAACAATCAAAGGTAAAGTTATAAAAAGTAATACATAAATTTAAAACCGAAGACATTTTCTTAATGGAAACATTTTTCCATTAAGCCTTTACTTACATTTCATATTCATAATGACTCTGACCTTACATAAACCACAATATTTACTTAGACCTCTATTAATGTCGGTTTTGTTATATTCCACAAATAATGTATTTTAGAAATATTACATAATGAAAGAAAACATTCGTACAGAAAAATGCGGAACACCTATGACGCAGCCATTTCGTGATCGCTCCACTTGCTGCCATATATCTTTAATATTACGACCTATCAGAATCACATTTACACACACACACACACACACACACACACACACACACACACACGTGCACGCACGCACACGCTCGCGCGCGCGCATGTATGCACACACACACACATACACACACCACATACACACACCACATACACGCATGCACGCACACAAACACACACATGCACACACGCACACGCGCACGCACTCACACATGCACACTCAAATACATATGTTTAAATTAAATATAGAGAGACAGACAGACAGACAGACAGACAGACAGACAGGCAGGCAGACAAACGGACGGACGGACGGATAGACAAGCAGACAGACAGAAGTGGAGGATGTTGATAATGATTGTAATATATAAAGCTAATACAACTAAAAAAACAAAAATAATATGTTTCTGCAGTAATGGTTTTTGCGAATTTTAAGAAGTTATAGTGAATGAATCCAGCTGTACGCCACCAAACAGTCACCATAACCTTCTCTTTGAAGAACTCGGGTTTAGGAAAGGTTTTCGATGCTTCATTTCGGTCCCACTACTGCGAAGAACGTTTATTATTGTACAGAATCCACTTTTCAACGAAAGTTACAATACGGTCGAGAAATGGATCGGTCTGGTTAAGAATAAGCGACGAGCATATTTCATATCTGCGTATTTTCTAATTTTCATTCAAATCGTGTGATACCCATTTGTCGAGCTTTTTGATTTTCCGATCGCATGCAAATGGTTGTTGCAAGCAGTTTTCTGGCTAACCTGAAGTTCTTTTGCCAGTTCTTGAGTGGTTTTTCTCAATGATGGTCCTTAATTGACCATCATCGACGACAGATGGGCGTCCACTACGCTCGCGATCTTTAAGGCTCAGGTCTCCACTGCGAAATCGTTTAAAACATTTTCGAGCTGATCACTCACTGGTCATTTCCTCACCAAACGTTTCGTTGATGTTGCGAGCAGGTTCAGCTGCTTTACTTCCCCTTTTAAAAACGTTTATAGATCGAATGATAAACAAATGATAAGCAAAACAAATACACAAACAATGATCTGGGGGACGGGTTTTACTTCGACCCTTCAAGCTCCGTGCCAACACTGTAATCTTTAATATAACATTATGGATACTCTATGTGGGTTCATTCATTCGCAAGAAACTCGCGTTTCCCATCCCCCTT
>NC_142933.1:20589031-20591531 GCF_046866305.1 Octopus bimaculoides
CTTATAGAACTGTATATGTATAATATATGTAAGTGTACATGTACGTACGCTTGAATATAAAATCAAGAGGAAAAATACACTTTAAAATGAAGACGTGTCAATATTTATTATGGCAACGAGCTGGCAGAAACGTTAGCACGCCGGGAGAAAATGCCTAGCGGTATTTCGTCTGTCTTTACCTCTAAGTTCAAATTCCGCCGAGGTCGACTTTGCCTTTCTTCCTTTAGGGGACGATGAATTAAGTACCAGTTGCGTATTGGGATCGATCCAAATATTTCGGGCCTTGTGCCTAGAGTAGAAAAGAATATTTATTATGGTGTTGTGATTATGCTGGTACTCAAAGTTTAACGTTTTACTACAGCTCAGGTAACTAAAATATAATACACAGGAAGATGACAATTATAACATATAAATACGTACCTGTAGATAGATAGATAGATAGATAGAGACAATGATGCATATAAGAAAATAAGTCACTGATTGGGCTTGATGTGCACAGTATATATACATGTAGACACGTAAATAGAGAGAAAACACAGGCTGAAGATCTTCAGACCATGAATATTCAAGCATATATATATATATATATATATATATATATATATATATATAAGCAATGTTAATTCTCTAAATGAAGTATTAACAGTAACTGCACGATAAAGTGTAGTATATTGCCACTTAAGTGTGGCTGACCCCTAGGGGTGGATGTTACTGTTGCTTTTAGCCCCAGGAGGACATCTCCTCCAGCTGGCTTATCGACACACGACTGTGTCCTGTTTGCCAAGGGAAGTTATCCCTCTCACCTCAGTCAGCAGCACGAACGTATCCGGATTTCAGGGTTATTTCCCTTCGTCGGCGTTCGACAGCTGATGACCTTGGTGAGAGGGACAAAAACCTGGCAAACCTTATATCTTCTTTTCCAGTGAAATTCTTCACTGATATTGAAAAGGTGAAAACAAGCAATGTTAATTCTCTAAATGAAGTATTAACAGTAACTGCACGATAAAGTGTAGTATATTGCCACTTAAGTGTGGCTGACCCCTAGGGGTGGATGTTACTGTTGCTTTGCTGCTGACTGAGGTGAGAGGGATAACTTCCCTTGGCAAACAGGACACAGTCGTGTGTCGATAAGCCAGCTGGAGGAGATGTCCTCCTGGGGCTAAAAGCAACAGTAACATCCACCCCTAGGGGTCAGCCACACTTAAGTGGCAATATACTACACTTTATATATATATATATATATATATATATATATATATATATATATATATATTTCGTATGTGTATTTCGTAGCTCAGGTAACTAAAATATAATACACAGGAAGATGACAATTATAACATATAAATACGCACGTGTAGATAGATAGATAGATAGATAGATAGATAGATAGATAGATAGAGACAATGATGCATATAAGAAAATAAGTCACTGATTGGGCTTGATGTGCACAGTATATATACATGTAGACACGTAAATAGAGAGAAAAAACTATATAAATTAATAAAGGACTGAACCAGTGCGTGTGTTTATTACCGGCATAATGCCTCTCCCAAGGTTTAATTGTATGTATATATATATATATATATATATATATATATATATATATATATATATTAATACAGCATACTTACGCAGAGTACAAAGAGTCAGAAAAATAGTCTGACAGCTGTTTCTGGGGGCTCAGAGTTACATCATAATGTTGACAAATGTAATTCAACAGAATATGCAAGCAGTAATAGAAGCAAATAAACACTGAATAGCCATTTTCTACCCTGCAGACTTGGTCCTTGGTAAAGGTTTCGGGATGTGAGTTCAAATCGTTTAAGCTCCACTAAGTGTTTTCTTCATAGAGAATATTTGGGTCAATATATGTATATGCACAGCCACACATATACATATATAGACATATATTATGTTACCCATTTTAATTTATATTATTTTTAGTTTCACGAATGCTTGAAGAGTGGACGATGTACCTAATATTAAACAATACATTTTCATTTCTATATTATCTCTCTTACACACACACTTTCTTCTCCCCCTCTTTGTTCACACACACACACACACACACAAACACGCACACATTCATATATATATATATATATATATATATAACACAGCCACACTGTAGGTTAAATTACAATGTAAACACATTCTTTTTATGTTAGTAATGTGTGGGGGGGAGTGATATGGCCGGTTAACTGCTCATCAAAGAAGGCGTACCATATTTCTTTTTCCAATCATCAGCATAGACCAAATGCTTATAGACCAGTCATAAATAAAGCTAGCACCATGATCTATAACCCAATTTGCTTATTTCTGCTCTATGGGGTCTAGTTATTGATTAGGTAATATCTGTTTATACACAACATCGCCTTGTAAGAAGGGGCAACATGGAAGCTGAACAAGATTTTGAAATTTCCAAGAGGGAGAGCGTATTTATGTCTTTTTATCCGCCTGTATCTAACAATTCTTGTGAAAAACATTTGGGAGGTCGCTA
>NC_142933.1:20594031-20611531 GCF_046866305.1 Octopus bimaculoides
ATAGAGAACGGTAAAGGCTCCATGAAGCTTCCCCCTCCGATCCTATTGGTTTTCTTGAGTGATTCCTTTATAGCGCTGACCTTTCAGTTTATCTTAATGTGCTTTCTATGACAACCCATTTATATTTCCGTCTCATTGTTTCTATTATCCGTTAATTTTTTTCTTCAGCTATTTCAATCACAATGAGCTGTCAGATTTATTGTTTCGCTTTATTGACTGTAAACCTAAATGTTTGGGACTTTATTGGTTGCTTGGTTATGTCAGCATGAATTTATTGATAAATGATAAAGTTCATATGCTGATGCTAAGGAAAATTTACAAGCAACATCAAACATTCATTTCTGTCCAAGATGTCGTACAGATTCAGAATAATACATTCGAACACCGCACTATTCAAGAAAAGTAACAGAAAATATAAATGACGATTTCAGCAAGATAAAAAAAATAGCCCTTCACGAACCATGCAGTCATCGACATCAGTGAAGCTGTTGTCGACTCCATTCTCCCGCTATCCATTTATGAACTTAATACTCAATACCTCGTTAAGAAACAATCTAAAGTGATGCTTCACAAATTACCAGCTGGGTCGCCAAGCCTATGTAGTACACAGAAATGCAGACATTGCAATTTCTGTTCATTTACCCTTTTCAAACCATGCCTTCACCATCTTTACAGCGCGTTTCATACACGGATGGCATCAAACTTGTCCTCTCACTAATCTCTAGCTGCAATCAATATTGTTACAAAACAAGGCTTAAAGTATCATCCACTAAATCCACTGTCTCCACTCTGACAGATATAGCAGCCAAATATCCCTCAAATCACTCTGTACCGTCTTGAAATTGAAACGCATTACTCGATGTAGTCAAGAGTACACTGTTCCTCATGAGAGCAAATGGATTGTCATAGCCAGAATACATTTGATCGCCGCCTTCTTTCTTTCTAACAACACAAGAGAATAGACAAATAGATAGATAGATAGAGAGAGAGAGAGAGAGAGAGAGAGAGAGAGAGAGAGAGAGAGAGAGAGAGAGAGAGAGAGAGAGAGATAGTTTTAAGGTATCTAATGCAGAGGCCATTAAAAGCTGACGACAAATGATTGTGAGCTGGGGCGTGTGTGAGCGTGCTTTTGTTTTATGCATGCTTGGACCTTAGTTTTTTTTTAAATGTAATCTTTGCTAATTTCTTTTACAAATTCTTATATTCTTTATCAAATATATTTATTCATTATTACTAAATTTCATTAAATAATTTTGCATCTGTTAATTGCTTTTCTCTTAACGTAATGAAGTGATTAAAGACGTTTATATGTGTTGTGTGTGTGTGTGTGTGTGTGTGTGTGTGTGTGTGTGTGTGTGTGTGTGTGTGTGTGTGTGTGTGTGTGTGTGTGTGTCCCGGACTTTCAACTGGACATTTATATCTGCTGGACAGCTGACCTCTACAACAACGCATATCTTCTATTCCCTGTCCCACAGAACTATATCAGGCTTGTTATGCTTGTGCCGAATTGATGTTTTTATAAGAGCGTTCCATCAGTGTTTCTTGTTTTTAAAGGTGTGAATACCTACTGGTTCTGACAGGCCTTTGATGTATACGTCAGGACAATCCTTCCTGTGGGTATGTATGCATATATGTAAATAACATTGTATGCATTTATATGTATATATACGTACGTGTGTTTATGCACAAACACACGCACGCACACATACACACACACACAAAACACACACACACACACACACACACACACACACACACAAACATATATATATATAATATGTACGTATGATATATGTGTAAATATATGTGCGTTAGTATGTGCTCGTAATATCTTTTAATTTTGATATTAATAACATTTTATTACTATCTTTATTAATATTTCTCATGTATAATTTTCTTTCATTACTTATTCATTTGCGTTTCTAAAGCTATCTCGTATGAATTCATATGCGTGTTTTTATTTATTGTAGTGATATTTACGTAATAATCGGTGTTATTTTAATGTATTCTGCCTCATTATACATTGAGCTAGCTTGTGTTTAAAATCCTACTTTGTATCTTTAATTGCTGTTTCTTTTATATTTTCCCTCCTAGTAAATCATTAACTCGTTATATAATTCCATTATTGTTTATGGTGAGGGACACGAGTTTAGGGCTAATATTTTTCCCACTCAACTTTTCACTTCTTAGACTTGATATTTTATTATAAATTTAGATATTAATAAATAGATATTCTGTGCTTTCCTAACGTGGACTCCTGATAATTATATATTTACGTTGTTTTATTCCATTCCTTAGAATTGAGAGTAAAGTTTATATAAAACGCATACTGTGAATTACATTGTAAAGGAAACAAGGATATCAGACTCCTAAAAGAAAGTGGCGAGGCCGTTAAGACGAAAGCAACAGTAGACCCGTTTTCTACTTTGCATCATGTCTCGAAGTGGAGGATGCAAGTAAACATGAAACGTAGATTCGTCTTTCGACTAGACATGTTTCTTCTGTCCAGGAGTAAGAATCAATCATTGTGGTCGAACTTACAATAATCTGGGAGGACAGACACGATACTTCTCACCAGCTAAAGAAAACCAAATATCAGGATTTGGTCGACGAGGGATGGCACATGGCGTCATTCCCTATAGATGTCGGCTGGCAAGGCTTCCTAGCATGGTCCAGTGCGGTATTTCCTGCAGAAGATTGGTCTGGAACCCAAATACGTGAAGAAAGCCAGCAAGGAGATAGGCACTACAGTCGAAGCTAGCTCGAGGTGTCTGTTGCTGACAAGAGACCGCAAGTGAAACACATTGTTATTATTATTATTTCATATACGCACAACAGACCAAACTGTTGGAAAAGAAAAGTAGCTAGAATCCAAGAGCCTCCTTAAGTATTAACTGTCCTTACTAACACTATTTTCAGGACTTGCACTAAACATATATTGAAGGGGATAACGAGTCTTCTTCAAAGTTTCTTCTCTTGGTATTAATTTTCCCTAAGGCTGTGTCACCTGAGTAGAGATCTACTTTCTATTTTTTCATGCTATAGCTAATTAACTCTCTCCATTTCTTCATGTTATAGCTAATTAACTCTCTATTATTATCATGATCATTATTATTTTTCTTTTTATCTCAGCTTTCGGTGAAACTTCTGGAGTCTTGCATGCGAAGCGGGCTTGCTGCCTGCATCCTACAGTACCATGCTATCTGTTCTTTTCAACTATCTAATACTTTCCTGGTTATTCTGGCCATGCCAAGGAGGCAAACCTTTTGTAACAGTTCTACTTGGCACTCTATTCCGATTTCCTTTATATTCCTCTTGACACCCCTAGGACGCAACAGTAATTGACACTATCTTCACCTTCTTCATTTTCCATAGCCGGGCTATTTCGTACTTAAGAGGGTTGTATTTATCTATTTTTTCGCCTTCCTTCTTGACTATTCGTGAGTCAAAGAGGCACACAACATCAACTGTATAGCACACATGGGGCATCTTGTCGACCACCACTAGGTCTGGTCTGTTATGTTCTAGCAGCTGATCTGTTTGAACTGGGAAATCAACACAGGATTTTGCAAGTTTCCGACCACGCTACCCTCTGCGATTTCTGTTTTTGATTCAATCTAGCCCCCACTTCTCGCACAGTTTCCAGTGTAGCACTTTCCCTACCTCATCGTGTCGCCACAACTTGTAGTGGTTTGGGGAAAGTCTTGGGTATTCGTTCATATGGGCAATGGTTTCGTCCAATCTATTACAGATGCGGCAGAGTGGAGACACTTGCTCATTCCTAAGGTTGATTCTCTGCCAGTATCGTACTCTCAGTCTCTTTTCTCAATGTTCCTTTCTTTAGCCAACCCCACCCATTTTCTCCAGAAACTTCAGTTGCGGCTACATGGAACTGATTGCGTAGTCCTTCGTTGTGTAATAGAGCACTAGTTTAGAGACAGACTATACCAAAAATAAGCTCAATAGGTAGTTTACTTAACAAGCAATAGTAATTTTTCCTGTGTCCATTTTTCTGGACGCTATGCATTAATGGGTTAAAGATGTTCACCGAAACACCCATGTTTCCAGAGGTGAATTATTCAAACGTCAAAGAATTCCTCTCAACACATGGCTCCCCCGCTACTCTTGCTCGTGATCAGAAATGAGTATATCGTTAGCCACTAAGGGACATGCTCAACTGGTTAAGGTCAAGCAATTGACAAGCAAATCTGTGGTATTCAGCAGAATATTTGTTGTAGCGCATCTTTTATACCAAGACAAAACATGTACATGATAACACTTTCATCCAGTTAAACTCAGAAGGCACGAGAGCCACTGCTTGGTAATTATTATTATTATTATTATTATTATTATTATTATTATTATTATTATTATTAATATTATTATTATTTGCGTTGTTGTTTTATTTTATACGAGCTATTACAAGTCATGCACACAGACATCGAATAAGAGCCAGACGAACATCTCACTATGGCTGCTATTTATAAATTGGCAATGGTATATGGTAGAGGAAGCAGACAAGACTCTGACAACTAGTTGTAAGATTTCGTTAAATTTATATTTCGAGTAGTAGTAGTAGTAGTAGTAGTAGTAGTAGTAGTAGTAGTAGTAGTAGTAGTAGTAGTAGTAGTAGTGTTATCATCATCATCCTCGTCATCATCATCGTCATCATCATCGTCATCATCATCGTCATCATCATCATCATCGTCATCATCATCATCATCATTATTATTATTACTAGTGAGAGAGCGCCGTGCATGCCATCAAAGTGACACCAGAAGTGAATTTTTCAAACGTCAAAGAATTCCACTCAGCATATGGCTCTGATGCTCCCACACAACTTTTGCTCATACTCAGAGATGCACATATCATCAATGGACATGCTCAACTGGTTACGGTCAAACAACCGACAAGCAAATTTATGGTATTGAGCAGAATATTTGTTGTGACCCATCTTTGTTGTGGTCCAAGACAAAACATGTATATGATAACACTTCCAATCAGTTAAGATCAGAAGGCATGAGAGCCGGTGCCTGGTACTGCACCAGGGCGTTGTTGTTCTTGTTGTTGTTGATTACCAGAGTAAGAAGTGTCTCATAAGTATTATTAAATTGTACTGAAATCATTTAACTGTTTATACTCAATTAGTGTGTTGGTGTTGTCGTGTGTGTTGAGGGTGTCTAAGTGTATTGGCATCTATTTGTTGTGGATTGATGATATACTCAAGAAGTGTTCTCTAAGTTAATTGTGCAAATGGGCGGTTGATCTCGAGGATTGTAATATGGTCGTCCAGGCAAATAAATTATTTTCCAGTTAGATACAACAAATTTGTTTTGATGGATACATCTCATAAAATTCTCCGCTCATGAATTTAAATAGCTGTTGTGGCTTTTCGACTTTTGTCTGGTTATGTAGCTTGTCCACCACATAGAGGCTGCATTTCTTTGATCCATCCATAGATGGCTAATACACACACACACACACACACACACACACACACAGATAGATAGATAGATAGATAGATAGATAGATAGATAGATAGATAGATAGATAGATAGATAGGCAGGCAGACATAGAGGCATACAGGCAGGCATACAAACAGACAGGCAGGCAGGCATACAGACAGACAGACAGACAGACAGACAGATAGACAGACAGATAGATAGATAGATAGATAGATAGATAGATAGATAGATAGATAGATAGATAGATAGATAGTTATCGTTTGGCTTTAAAAATGTGCTTATCGTTTAGAAATAAAAAGGCACTATCCATGATCTTTTGTGTGGCCTTTAAGCCCGATTGGTGAAAAGATAAAAGTTATCCTTAAACTGGCAATCTAGCCCAAAATTAGTAACAGATTAGACCCCGTGAAAGTCACTAAATGGCCAGTTGCCGTGGTTATATCCTGCAACCGATTGACTATACCACACAACAATTTGTAAGATCCATCTGCTATCAGCTTCGGCACAATTTGCGACTATCCAAGATTCGTTCACAACTTTTGATCGACCTGAAACCATAATAGAAGGCATTCACTCAAGATGCCTTGCAGTGAGCCTGAACTTAGAACTTCTTACCCACAAAGCAAACTTCTTGATCACACGGTTATGCTTGCATTATCTTATCTATGAAATCTATCAAATATGCTTTGCACTTTGGAATTACGTTGTTTAGTTTTGAGAATGAATTGAGAAATGAATAATGATACATATTTATGAAGTTTAGGCCATTACTTCCGTAAGTTTAGACCATTGCTTCTATGTGGTACTACAATGCGCCATTAGTGTGTTTTTTTTTTTACTCGTTGGGTAAAATTATCATTAATAAATATAATCCTTGTTACAAAAGTCGATATGTCTGAATATCAAAATATTATTTAGATTCCGTTGTGCATTGAAAATTATATAGAATAACGGTTCTCAAATTTTGATTTTTGCTTGTAGCTACCAGAACCATCAGTGTGTTGACTGTACGAAATGTAGAATAAATTATGGCCTTTGATTGTTCAGTTTATTACAAAATTGCATATCATAACTGCTAAATTGAAATAACATCACAGAGTTGTTTTCAATATAAAAGAAGATAAGAATACTAAATTACACATTGAAAGTGATATTATCTTTACCAATATGAATTCAGATTGGTTTTATTAGTTTGTTATTTTTGTCCGTTTCTTCTATATTATTGAATTTCAGTCCTGATCTTTGAGAACTTAATGTGTTATAAACATCTTCTCCGAGCATATCAAAAGGATCATTTCATATCTGTATTAAAATAACTAAATCATTCAAAATCATATGTGATCGTTCTACCTGCTTGAAATAGCAGTCAAATCACTCTCAATCTTCGCTCTACGGTCTTTAAAAGCAAGAACACATTTAGCGAGCCATTCAGCGATCCTCTGTGTGGTTTTCCAACCTGGTAGGAATGGCAGCTATATCTTCCTCAAATCAATGAGTGGGGCTTTAAACTAGTGGCATGAGCTGCTAGAAATAGCATCTAACTCTCCTTTTAATCATACAAACAAATGATGAAGCCTTTACATTCTCATTCGGTCTGCTAGTAATAGCAGTAAAGTCCCTCAAATCACATGATCCAATGACGGAGCCTTTACGTCCTCACTCAAATTTCAAGAAACAGCAGCTAAATAACCCACAATCCCATGAGGATATATTTACAAGTTCTAACTGGTTAGAAACAACAACCAAATATCCCACAAGTCTCCAAGCGAGTGAAAGCATCTTTTGGTTGATGATTAATCCGCTAGAAATAGCAGTCACATCTCCCTCAAACTACAGCCTATATTCATAACAAAAATTATATTGGATAACGTAGTCTGGAGTGCATCTTTCTTAAAAATAACTTGGGGTGGTTGCGCTTGGGAAAATTTTGGTCATACATCTGCTAAATGATGGATGTCTTAAAGTTTAAAAAAATAACAACAGCAAAAAGAAATGTAGATAATCTATATCTATAAAAGAGAGGATGTGTGTGTGTGTGTGTGTGTGTGTGTACGTGAATGTAGTTTATGCACGTCCACAAATTAGCACGCATGTCGCTCCAATTTTAGGAGGACATTGTTCATGACCCTATCTGTGTTTTTGTCAACTTTTTCTCTCAGAGGCACCCGCGTATAGCTGTAAAAATCGATAAACTTTTACCAATTGTGAAGTTTGTTGACATGGCGAAGTCAAATCTGTGCGTACGCGCGTGAAGAAGAGAGAGAGCAAGAGAGAGAGAAAGAAAGAAAGAAAGAGAGAAAGAAAGAGAGAGAGAAAGAAAGAAAGAGAGAAAGAAAGAAAGAGAGAGAGAAAGAAAGAAATAGTGTGTTTGTGACAAGGGGAGAAACAGAGTGTTTGCCAAGCGTCTAAAAAAAAAAGATGAAAAAGTGGAAGAGGGAGACAAAGCGGCTAAGGAAAAAAAAATTACTCTCACCAAGACAGCGTCTAACAAAAAAAAAAAAGGAACGAACAAGTGGAAGAGGGAGACAAAGCGTATTACGAAAGAAAATGTAGCTAAGGAAGACAGAGTAAAATGCATTTTTTTTCTTAAACATGAGATATAGTTTCAAATATAAGATGTTTTTGAAAGACACTATATTCTATAATAAGATTATATATACTTTCTCACACAACAATTCAAATATATTTATTTTAAATCATTTATTTATTTTAAATCGTTCATCTCCCCCCCCCCCCCTCTCACTCTCACACATACGCACATATACTACTTTGGGAGCGAAAGAGTTTTGTTTATATTTCACAACTATGAAACAAAAACGTATGTAACAATTTGTCAGTCACCCCCCCTCCCAACCCGTTTTTCGGACCACAAAAAGGGTTTGGTAATTTTTCAGATTAACACCCGCACGATTTCCACTAGGGTATTACGATTAGGATTAGGGTTAGGGTTACGGTTTTAGGGCCAGAGTTAGGGTTAGGGTTTAGGGTTAGGGTTAGAGTTAACCTAGAAGGGACAGGCTCCTTATTTTTTGGTTAAGGTTGTTGGTAAGCTTTCCTAAGTTACTCCAATCCAGATCCCCAATGCAAACCTTCAGATCAACCTTCTCCTATGCAGATCTCTAATGCAACATTAAAAAAAAGAGTCAATAAGTGAAAATAACCAATAAACTGATTCCTTATGAGATTTCCCATTCAAATTGCCAGCAAACCATTTTCAGCCAAACCAATTTCAACGGATTTCGCTCAAATCTGATGTCGATGTTACTTATTTTGGTTTGAAATAATGCACTTAATCATTTAATAATCCTAGCTTAATCCCGAGCAGCGCCGGGCTATACTGCTAGTTTATATATATAACCCGGAATAAAATAACGATATGATCACGATTATAATGCCTATGAATGTGGATTTGCTGTGTCAAGGCTGATCCGGAGATTAACAGCATCAAATGAGTATAAATTAGATAATGTAGTGCTAGATACATATATATATATATATATATATATATATATATATATTCCTAAATGAAAGTTGTGATGGTCGCAGCTGGATCACTTTTGCTACGCCTATTAAATGAAAGCTGACTTGGGTTGAGTAGTATCAATTAACAGAAATACAACTTGTGATAATTAGTATGCTAGAATTATTAAAATTACAAGTCTAATTTTCGAACTACTCTTTACCCAGACTAATTATTCTAACTAAAACGAATATTAGCATTATCCGCAAATATATTCCAGATCAGATAATACTAAAATTAGGCTAACTTCTCTTTTGCTGTTAATTATATTGGATTTTTACTTCTATATCTAACAAAAATAATTTTGTCATACAGTTTAGCTTTTGTCATTATTATCCCTCATTATCAAATTCCTTTTAATGGAAGCTATCAATTTCACTACGAATTTTTCATAAATTATTTCTTCAGAAATTAATATCACGATATATGACTCGTGAGAAAATTGATTTTGTATTATGATAATAGCATTTAAATATAATCTTTCTAATCTGTTTTCTGTTAATTGGGTACGGCGGAAACTAGTGATATTATAGGGATTTTATATCTTGAATTGTCAACAGACTAAGCTTCCCTAATTTCACGACCTCTCCACAGAGATGATCAAGAATTTTTATCATAAAAAAGTGAAAGGTTCCGAAAAGAACTCCATAGTAGTTTTAAGGAATCTAATTTTAAATAGCGGTTAATACTGAAGATGTAGCCAGACATTTTATATTTTAATAGGGCATTTACCTGTTCTTACGTAAAATGAATTATATCACCAGAAGAGACAGTTTTTCATTTTAGTATTTTTTATTTATTTTTTCAACTTTTGCCTTAAAACTGAATATATTCTAACATGAATTAAAAGCCAATAACAATTTTAACACGTGATTCTATTTATAATGATACAAATATATTTTTAAGCCTTTTAAATTATTCGTGCGGATAAAGTGTGAATAATATTTTATCTTCATTTACCGTATTCCTTAATTTGTTCACATATATAAGCAAGACTTGGTATAATTTGTAAAACACATCTTTGAATAACCTACAACATCAAAAAGGTCACCTTATTCTTATTAAATAGCATTTCCTTATCAAATGGTTCAACGTCGTCATCAGAAACAAAACGATTAACGGCATTTCTTCTAGACGTTTACGTTCTTAGTTCAAATCCAACCGAAGTCAACTTTTATCCTTTCGGGATAAAATAAAGTATCAGTCAAGTACTGGAGTTAATGTAATCGACAAGCTCTTTCTAAAAATATTGCTGGCCTTATACCAAAATTAGAAACAACTACTACAAATATTTTCGTCCCCATATATTCATATATATTCACTTTTTTAATTCAAATTTTATGTAAGTTGTTTAATAGTTTCTGATTTTAATTTTGTAGGTTTCAAAGATATTCCTCGCTGCCCTTATTATTTCTTCCTGCACCACGTCTATTTGTTGTAATTTATCCTTATTGTCGAGAAGAACCCCGTTTAGAACCATTCAATGCTTTCAGCATATATTACTGTTTACATCTACAAACATAATCATGTTTTATACAGTACGAAGATAAAATTTACGGTTTATAATTTAGTTCGATAAGTGCCAGCAAAAATCCTCGGTAATATGTAAGAGAATGGAGTGGGGGACGTCAGTAGATTCACATATCCACGTTGCTGGAGATTAATGTAAAAAAAAAAATAGCGTTCTCTATAAGTAATGGTATATCGAGATCTAATAACTGGTTATTGGTACTGCTAGAGCGAGGGAGAAAATATACAAACACACACCCACGCATAAACACACATACACAAACACACACACACACACACACACACACACACACACACACATATATATATATATATATATATATATATATATATATATATATATATATATATATACAAATTATATGCATTACGATATGATATATATATATATATATATATATATATATATATATATGACTAGTATATAATATATAGAATATAGTATATAATATTAAGTGATATTATTTGCATATATATATATGTGTGTGTGTGTGTGCGTGTGTACAGACATATGTTTGCATGTATACATATATATATCTTTATGTGTGTTTGTATATATATATATATATATATATATATATATATATATATATATACCATCATCAAAAGCCAAAGAAACGAAATAATAAATCAATAAATACTGTAAACAATAGATTTATGAGTGTCAATTAAGCAAACGATGGATAAAGCGACATAAAAGGTTAATAACATAAAAGAATGATAATTATCAACCTTTCAAGTAAGCAATAAATGAGTGTTGATGGCAGTTGTTGTCTTCAGGTCGGTTGAACACTTAATGGTGTCAGACAATGAAACATATGTTAAAGATATTAACTATGAGCTGCGTCGATAGGAGGTGTTTTAGTGTTAATAGCTGTTAACGCTTTCTGGGTGATTACACACTTGATGGTGTCTGTCACACTGAGGTACATGTATTAACGGCATTAGCGATCAAGCGGGCAGGTAGGTTTATGGTTAATAAGGTGGAGTGGAAGGGGTAAATATTAGGTAGGGGTGTGGTTTATGGTAGTTCCTTATACATGTATTACATTTGCGTATATGCATATATATATATATATATATATATATATATATATATATATATATATATATATATATATATGCATATATATATATATATATATATATATATATATGCATATATATATATATATATATATATATATATATATATATATATGCATATATATATATATATATACATATATATACACATGCACATTCAGGTGCATTTATACGTATATGCATGTGTGTATATATATACATACATACTGACATACACACACACAGACACACACAAAGACACACATATACCGGCATACACACACATACACACACACACACACACAAACACACACAAGCAAGCACATAAGTACAAAACAAGGTGGAAAAATAGTACACGAATGACGAAGAGTAATATGATTTTTATTGAAGCTGCAAAGTCATCACAGAGCTGATACTCAGAGTTTCACGTTCCCGTTCGTCGGACAATTATGATGGAACGTAAGTCCCTCATATTGTTATCAAAACTGTCCGACGAACGGTAACGGGAAACTCTGAGTAACAGTTCTATGATGATTTTGCAGATCTAATCAAACGTGTGGATATATACATGGGTCAGAGTTTGCTTGACAATACAGCCTGTTAAGGATACCCTTAGCAGTTAGAGACTTGGTTTTATATCAGAGTTTTCTTCTCCTAGATGTGTTACCTTCACCACGGCTAAGGAGTCCCATCTGCCCCATAAAGTATAAGATTGGTGGAATCTAGAACTTCCTTATGCAGTTGCAATCGCGCTAGGCCGGGCTTGTCGTCAGAATGAGTGATGAAAGACTATCCAAATTCTTCATGTACAGCCAGCTTGATAGTGGACACAGGAATATTGTGGTTGATCATGGCTCAGATATAAAGAAAAGCTGAAGAATAATCTCTCAGCAGTCAATATAACTCACCAAACCTTTGAATAAGCAGCCTTGGAGATAACAAAATGGAGATCGCTGTGCCAAAATGGTACAATAGACTTTGTTTCAACTATCATTAATAGGCTTAGGGATCAATGCGAAAGAGAAAAGCAGTTGCAAATACACCGCCTGCTCTGACTCGTATTCTTCATACCTGCAACATCGGCAGGCTTCTTTGCAAATCGTTGGCAGGGATCAAAAGTCACATTCGACATAAGCTTTATGACTGACAAAGAAAGAGTAGGCTGTTGAATCCTCATACGTCGTTCTGAATTCAAATTTCTAACGAGGTCCACTTTGCCTTTCATCCTTTCGGGTTCGATAAATTAAGTACCAGTTGAACACCAGTGAATCGTTGGCAATTTTCTTCCTCCGTCTTCCCTTCTTTTGGACTTTCCTCTGTTTCTGAAGAAGAGCTTTGCTCGAAACGTAAAACCATCTTTCTCTCCTTTCCTGAGCGTCTGCTAATACATTACATGTACCACGTACTCGCGTTGTGGCTGTTTCATGTTTGTTGTTCTTTTTGAGATTTACTACATACATACATACGTACATACATACGTACATGTATAGATCTGTGTGTGTGTATGTGTTTAGTGCGATTTAAACTTTAGATTACAGTATAAATCACCAAAATTTAGAACACCATAGGTATTCCTGTTCGTATCATTGTCCTCATATCATTAAGTATGAATCCGCAGTTTGGGGACGTCACAGAGTGCACATCAAAAGAAAGCATGACGTCCATGAAATATTAGATGTAATCGACTTATCCTTTCCCCTGAAACTGCTGGCCTTGTACCAATCTTTGAAATCAATATTTAAAATTTACTTCAGTCTTTCTTTCTGATTAACGTTGTGTTGGTCATACAGTATAAATGTTTAATTAATGATAAATCATCTAAAGCACATATATACAAATTTAACTACCTTCCAAGATAATAGCTTCATTCATGAAGCTGAATTTTTATGCCGTATCTCGGAAGGCGTTCGGGTACATTTTCCCTACCAGCAAATTGTAAAACGATTTGTCAAGTAATTCACACCTCTTTTCTCTTCTACCGAAAGCATAGACAGAATCTGTTTACATTCCTATAATTTACTATAACATTTGCTTATATCATAACTTAGTTACTAAAGTCTTTCTAATATTTAAACTATATAAGGCAGTGAACTGGCAGAACCGTTAGCACGCCGGGCATTTTGTCTGTCTTTACGTTCTGAATTCAACTTCCACCAAGGTCGGCTTTGCCTTTCATGTTTGATAAAATAAGTACCAGTTGAGCACTAGAGTCAGTGTAATAGACTTACCCCTTCCCAAATTGCTGGCCTTGTGCCAAAATTTGACACCAGTCTTCAAAATATGTGATTGTTTCCGTGACAGTCTACATATTCTTCAATTACTTCTGTTCTACTTAATATATGTTTATTGTAGTGTCCAGCGATTTAGAGTTTCATTCCATGCTGCGATCAAAATCCATTTGGTCCTACAACTCTGTGTCCTGCGCCATTTAGCAGGTGCTAGGATTTTATAATTTGATTTTAACTGTACATGATACTTTTCTTACTTGCCAGATCTGAGTGATATGTGACATTAAAACCTATTAGATTAATGCCATTAATATTCCTCTTTCAACAGGGCGGGAATTTCAGG
Organism: Octopus bimaculoides; assembly: GCF_046866305.1. NCBI lineage: Eukaryota > Metazoa > Mollusca > Cephalopoda > Octopoda > Octopodidae > Octopus > Octopus bimaculoides. The sequence goes on from NC_142933.1 coordinate 20,608,183, forward strand.
AAATCGACGGTCTGGAAGAAAAGATTGAGGTGGAGATGAATAGGGGTGGGGTATGAGGAAGTTGACAATCTTATATAAATTTTATTTTCTAGTTGCAGAAGACACCTGTCTCTCTGTATTCGTGGTAAATATACCTACGTCCATGTTTTGAATGGTGTCTTATGAATATAGCAAATATTGAATGGTATTTTCTTAATACAGAAAAATGTTATTTAACTGAAATACACCTTTGCTTTCCTATATAGTTTTTCTAACTCAGGCTATGCTTTATAATGTAGTATTCATACCTATTAACTTGTTATTTACCTCATTTAATTAGTTTCTTAGTGCTTTAATAATTTACCTTCTTATACTTTTCTTTCAACAGTGAATGTTTTTGCTTATACTCTATTTCTTTAATGCCAAACTAATTGCAGATCCGTTTTTGGTCTAATATTTTTATCTGTTTCTTCACCTAACGTCATATTTGTTGGTTTAATTCAATATTGTGTCTTCAACATTAACTTAACACACTTTTGTCAACCGAATTCCAATTCAATTTGCCTACTCAATCTGTGAACCGCAATAGTTGTTTGTCATCTACAACATACAACTTGACGTCATCTATAAATAGACGATTGCTGGTTTGCTATAAACAAAACTTGTCTCCATAAGTAGTCTGTTCAGAAATGTCATTCTTGAAAGTTATCCTAGACTATTGGGAGAAAATATTAGAAGAAAACACGCTTCGTGAATTATCTTCAGACAGGAGATCTGTTCTGAACGCTTACAACAGAGAGTACTCCACTAAAATCACCCAAAGTTGAACTAGTGATGTTAAACCAGGTAAAGAATTATTTGTAATCCCTACTACAAGAAATATAATCCATTTGAGGGACTTTTCATGTCGTTTTTATCTAGTTTGTTTTAGTCACAACACTAGGTTCGACCAGTGATTAAAGTACTTGAGGGCAATGTGATGGTTTAAAGATAAGAGCTAGAGAAAAGTTTTTTTAATGAACACCAATACATTAATTTATTGATTCTATTAACAAAGATACAATCACGGCCTTCTATAACATGGTAATAATACACACCAGTATCAGCTCTCCATCCAGAAAATGAGACTGTGACTTAATATATTATGATTATCAACTAAAAGGGGCCTAAAATGGAAATCAAAGGAGGTCACAATGAGATCTAAGTGCGGGAATTAAAAGTACAGGGGAAAATGTGCATCCAAATTTGGTCCCGGGTTCAGTCCCACTGCGTGGCACCTTGGGCAGGTGTCTTTGGTAGTGGATTTGGTAGACGGAAACTGAAAGAAGCCCGTCGTATGTATGTATATATATATATGTGTGTGTGTGTATACGTTTCTGTGTCTGTGTTTGTCCCCCCCAACTTCGCTTGACAACCGATGCTGGTGTGTTTACGTCCCCGAAGCTTAGCGGTTCGGCAAAAGAGACCGATAGAATAAGTACTAGGCTTACAAAAAGAATAAGTCTTGGGGTCGATTTGCTCGACTAAAGGCGGTGCTCCAGCATGGCCGCAGTCAAATGACTGAAAGAAGTAAAAGAGTAAAGTGTAAAAGAATATATTAAAAAATCAAAATTTAGAAAAGGATTTAAGGACCAAGAGAAGAAGGATACATAAAACAATCGAAGCCATAAAAGTGGGGGACTTTTATATAAAATAGAAACTTCATAATGCTTCTTCTTCGCATAATATTAAGGTGGTCATGATAAAACTATTCAACAATGAACCTATAATTAAATTCAGATGTCATCCGAGTGGGAGTACACATTTTCTATTGAGTCAAAACCAGAGATTAAGGGTTGAAAAGATAAGATAAATATTTCTATAACAAGTAAACTTATTTAAAAACCTTGGAAAAATATGTCTATATAAAAATTACCAACATTATGAAAAAAATCTGAAAGGATATAAGAAGGTATAAAAATACAACATATATATGCATAAAATTATCATATTTCTATTTATTTCTATTTATGTGTTTCAGCCAAGTGGCTGCGGTCATGAAATATAGAGTGCAATTATTATAAAATATAAATATAAATAAATAAATATCCATACCATATTGTATTATATTATACCATGATTACTATAGAGAGAAGTTACAAACTCCTTCACAATCTATAGAAATTACACCAGTAAATGTGAGGGTATATAGATATACAAAATACAATAATGTAATATAAAAGAATAAATAAAATAAAATAAAAATGAATAAAAGGAAAAATATCTGTATAAAATTTTAATACAGGATTTATAAAATGAAAAAATAGAAATAAAGGTAAGAATTTTACATTGCGATTGCCATAAGATATATACCGGATATAAAAAGAGATAAAAAAAAATAAGGATAAGTCAAGATATTCATAAGAAAAGCTAATTTAAGAATAAATAAAATAAGATAAAAATACCATTGGAAATGGTTTTATAAAATATTTGTAAGATATATTATTACAGGTACAGATGTGTGTAGAATCATAACAGTTCTTAAGGGGTATATAATATCCTTAAACGAGGCGTAAGATCCGGTAATCCATTGTAAATATACTTATTATGACTGATAGGAAAGAAAGTGTTAGAACCGAAGGGGGAAATAGTGTAATATAAATATAGGAGGAATGCAGATTAAACAGGTAGGGGTTATAAGGGGGCAATAATTTCATACAAGAGAGGATGTATTATGAAAGATATAACACCCCAGATAATTTCTGCCACTAAATCATAGTATAATATGTATAATATTATTTGTTTCTAAAATATTTGAAGGTACGGTTGATCTGATGCACACAGGATATTCTAAGGTCTAATCTATTAGTAATTAGGTTATTTTTATCTCTATACTTTAAAATTTCGTAAATTTTCATACAACATAGTTCGCATCCATATCGGCTATCTTTGTATGGCTGAGCTCCCCGTACTATATATCCCATTTACGGCTAAATTTACTATTGCTATCCTTAAGTTCCCAGATTTTACTAGATAATGATGTACTGTTAGCTTTATGTCTAAGTCTAAAAGATGGAAGATGGTTATTTAGGTGCTTCTTCATATCTATCGAGCACCCGATGTAAATAAAGTCACTAGTTTCAGTCATTAGTGTACATTTGTAAACAACATTTTGGACTTAACAACGACTTTATAACGGGCGTTGAGATCTTACCCTACAATTGCAGCTGGGGATATTATCGCTATTACTATCATTATTATCATCATCATCATCATCATCATTATAGGAGTTTAAAACACTATTGACAATATTATTATTACTAATATCCCGGGATAATTTTATATTTCTTCTATTAAATTGGGCTATAATAGTACCTATATTAGGAAGGGT
>NC_142933.1:20616531-20646531 GCF_046866305.1 Octopus bimaculoides
CAGCAGCAATATGCGTAGTTTACTCTTTTATTGTTTTACTCTTTTACTTGTTTCAGTCTTTTGACTGCGGCCATGCTGGAGCACCGCCTTTAGTCGAGCAAATCGACCCCAGGACTTATTCTTTAGAAGCCTAGTACTTATTCTATCGGTCTCTTTTGCCGAACCGCTAAGTTACGGGGACATAAACACACCAGCATCGGTTGTCAAGCGATGCTGGGGGACAAACACAGACACACAAACACATACACACATACATACATATATATACATATATACGATGGGCTTTTTTCAGTTTCCGTCTACCAAATCCACTCACAAGGCTTTGGTCGGTCCGATGCTATAGTAGAAGACACTTGCCCAAGATGCCACGCAGTGGGACTGAACCCGGGACCATGTGGTTCGTAAGCAAGCTACCTACCACACAGCCACTCCTACGCCTAAATACTGAGATTGAAAAGTAGGGACGAATTATGCCAACCTAATCTTCGTATTTTCGCATCTTATGCGTAGTAATCAGAGTAACCTTCGTATTTTGCCATCAAAGGAAAATGTTGCTATCGGTCTAATATATAGAAGGTAGGCACTGCCTATCTTGCCTACCTAAGCGGCACGTTCCTGATCTATTTGTGTGTGTGTGTGTGTGTGTGTGTGTGTGTGTGTGTGTGTCTGAGTGTGTGTGCGTGTCTGTGTTTGAATATATATATATATATATATATATATATATATATGTATATATATATATATATATATATATATATATATATATATATATATATATAAATATATACACACACACACACATACACATTTAAATATATCCATACATACGTTCATACACACGAATATACAAACATATACATACATATACATACATACTGATACATAAATACGTACGAGATAATTGGCATCCAAAGACACAGTTGGTGGTGAAATGTATATATTCAAAAAACTTACCGTTTTGGCTCCATAAAGGCTTCCAGTAACAATAATTTACCAAAGTAATGTACTTGAAATGATTTTTCCGGAACTGACCATTAAAAATATCAATGTTTTGCAATCATTATATAGACCATCTGATGCTACTGTTAACATTGTTTATGAAAGAAAGGATTTACTTTCTTACAATGTAAAATCTAAAGTGATATTTGACAGAACTATTTGTAATATAATCGTATTTAGCCATTTTTTTCATTTCTTTCTATTATACATTTCAACGCTTACTTTAGCTATCCGTCAGTCTATTTAACTTTGTATATATGGATCTATTTATCTGTCTATTTATCTCTCTGTATATCTATCTATTTCTCTCTCTCTCTCTCTCTCTCTCTCTCTCTCTCATATATATATATATATATATATTTACATTTTTATACTTACTGCATTTACTAAGCATCCTTTCTCTCTCCACTCTCTCTCACTCTCTCTCTCTCTCTCTCTATATATATATATATATATATAATATAATATATATATATATATATATATATATATATATATATATATATATATATATATGAATATATACACATAAATACATGTACGTATGTATGTATATGCACATTTATCTCTAGTTATCCGTTTTAATATATTTAAACATATTAATTAATAGCATTTAATCATATTCAAGTGTCTGTCTATGTATGCATGTAGCCATGTGTGCGTACGCGTGCATAAGAGTATATGCATGTATATGTATGAGTGTATGTATACATATGTGTGTGTGTATGTATGTGTGAGTGTATGCATATGTATGTGTTTATATATATATAATTTATATATATTGTGTTTACATGTGTGTGTGTATATATATATATTTATATATATATATATATATATATATATATATATATATATATATATATATATATATGAAGGTAGGTATGTAGGTACATATCTTGCATTACATATATTTCGTAATGTATATTGAATATATATATATATATATATATATGTGTGTTTACATGTATATATATATATATATATATATATATATATATATATATATGAAGGTAGGTATGTAGGTACGTATCTTGCATTACATATATTTCGTAATGTAAGAGTTGTGTAGTATATACAGCTATGCATTTTACATAGTGCAAATATTATCTGATACGTTAGGATAGATATATTTATTATATTAACAGTCGAGAAACTACTCTTTCTTTCGGTTTTGGGTTTTTCATGACAGCAGTGAACAGCCAAAGGCAAATCTCAGTTTCTGTTATACTAAAAGTAGGATGAGCACAGTTGGGACTTCACCTAGATCAGGGCAGAACAGAGCTAAATAACAAATCAATATTAATTACTGCGGGGCCAACAAGGGCGTCACTTCGTGTCTGCTGGCTCTGCAAGAAATACCAATCAAACTTTGCGTAATCACATCCTGCTGATTTCCATGAAGGAAGAACACGTTAGACAAGCTAGTCACCCTACCTAACTGAAAAGATTGGGACTAGTACATGAATTCCTTTAGCCGTAATTCAGCTGTATCAAGGTCGTTTGGGGGCTAAATATTAACAAAAGTTCAACCAACCGTCAATCGCAAGCGATTTATGGCCTGGTGGCACGTACCATGCTTTCACTATTTGTTTTAGGTGCTTATGTAGTCACGAGCAAACATAGATACCTTCGCGCCTCCCCATCCTACACTTAAACTTGCAAAACATCGAGGATGCGACGACTAGGGAGGAAGGAGCTGAACGCATACTCGCGTAGCAGCTAAGTGAACTGGAGCAATATGAAATGAAATGCCTTGTTCAACATGACGCATTACCCGGTCGAATAACTGAGTCCACGGACCAAACATCTTGACCGTTCTCTAAGCCCGGCACTTCACCCTCAACAACATCATCATCAACTGCAATCAATGATTACAGCAGAATTTAACGTAAAACGTTTGAGAGAAAGTGAAGCAAAATACTAGTCTATTGTTATTGCTGCTGTTGTTTAGCCCTAGGTCAGCCCTTATCCAACAGACTTATGATCAAATACGTGCCATCTTAACATTTTCTAATAACAATAACATTTTCCAGTTACTCCTTTTCTGTAACTACAGGATGAGATTTGAAGACAACTTTTCTGTTATTTCTAACTGGTCGATCGATCGATTATGTAGACCAGGGGTTTTCAAACTGTGGTCCACGGACCGCAGGGGGTCCGCAAGGACAAGACAGGGGGTCCGTGGACAGCAAATACTTTTTATGGGCAATTTGATTTTATATATGTTTTTTTAATCGAAATCTTTTAATTGACAATAAACCTATTTGTTAAATACTGTTAAATAAATAAATGTAAAAATATATGTTATTTTAAGCAAATATTTGTGTATAAATTTCATAAGCGTTTATAAGGGGGGTCCCTAAGGTAAAGCCTGAAATATAAAGGGGTCCGCAAGTCAAAAAGTTTGTAAACCCCTGACGTAGACGATCCTTCACTGATCCGTCTTTTAGTGCAATCTATCTAGGACTACATTATCTAAAGTGTCTATTTTTTGAAAGAGAAAATATGAAACTTAACGCAGTCTGAGTTATGTTACTGAAAAATGAGTTCATTTTGTTTATGATTCTGACTTTAATGCATCTCATTTACTTTACAAACAATTATAAATAATAGAGTAGATGCATTTCCTTAATTGAATAAGTGTTTAATTAATGTTGTAAGTGTTTAATTAACGAAATAAGTTCTAAATGCATACCAGTATCAGGCATCGTTTACATGTGTGAGGAAAAATTGCACTAAGCTCTTTCTACTTCTGCTGTTGTTATGGCTGTTGCTGTTGTTGTTGGTGTTGTCATAGCCTTTGCCATTGCTTTGTTGATGCTGTTACTTATGATGATGATGATGATGATGATGATGATGATGATGCACAAACCTTGCCAATATATATATATGTGTGTGTGTGTGAGTGTATGTATTTACATATGTGTGTACGCATGTAAGTATGCATATATATATATATATATATATATATATATATATATATATGGAGGCGCAATGGCCCAGTGGTTAGGGCAGTGGACTCGCGGTCATAGGATCGCGGTTTCGATTCCCAGACCGGGCGTTGTGAGTGTTTATTGAGCGAAAACACTTAAAGCCCCACGAGGTTCCGGCAGGTGATGGTGGCGAACCCTACTGTATTCTTCCACCACGACTTTCTCTCACTCTTACTTCCTGTTTCTGTTGTGCCTGTAATTCAAAGGGCCAGCCTTGTCACATTGTGTCACTCTGAATATCCCCGAGAACTACGTTAAGGGTACACGTGTCTGTGGAGTGCTCAGCCACTTGCACGTTAATTTCACGAGCAGGCTGTTCCGTTGATCGGATCAAATGGAACCCCCGACGTCGTAAGCGACGGAGTGCCAACAACAACAACATATATATATATTAAATATAATAGTGTATAATATTTTTTAAATATTTATGTCTTCTGACTTTTATTACGCATGCTAACCACTGATATAAATTATTTAATAAACTTTACCTTGTATTTATAATTTTATATATACACACATACGCGCGCGCACACACGCACACACACACACACACACAAAACCACGCTAATAGCTTAGGAGTGAAATTTAAGATTTCTCGGTTTTCTGTCAATCGATTTTCGTAAAACTTTCCCAGCTGGTTTGCTCACTATGGCAACACCGTTGCTATTGTTTTCATTATTCTGTGTAACATCCTTTCTTTTTTTTTTATTTCAGATTCTTCAGTTTTGGGGTGAACCACGGTAATAGTTTTTGAATAAAAATAGCCCATCTAGACATTTTATTTCCAGTATATTGAGTATATATTTAACAGAAAACCATAATAATATTATAACATTTATTGACATAATGAATTATTTACACATACACACACATGTATGTATATGTATAGACATATAGATATATATACTTCTATATGAATATATATATATATATATATATATCGATATATATATATATATATATATATATGTGTATATACAGATAGATAGATAGATAGATAGATAGATAGATAGATAGATAGATAGATAGGTAGGTAGAGAGAGAGAGAGAGAGAGAGAGAGAGAGAGAGAGAGAGAAAGGTACTTTTATATATATATATATATATACTCAGTTTTTCTATTTATATCGATTTAAATGAGAGCTCAAAACTGATCCATTGAAAATACTTTATTATGATAATGATAATGACCTATGAACATGTTGATGCAATATCCAGATTGATTCGTGTATATCATAAAATATGGGATACTGCATCTCCTCAGGGCCTTATTAGTAGTAGGCAGACAATAAAAATAGATAACATTCATATACAACATTCATAGTTGACCTATGAAAACATGCAAGAAAACAAGTTGAAAAGACATGAGATGTAATACAACCGTACATCATAACGGTATTCAAACCGTGAACATATCAAGCAAATGATTCAAATTTATGATGTTAAACTATGAAGTTCGGTAATGAACCAATACGGAACGGACCGTTGGAGTTATAAACATAAATACAAAATTCAGACCGAAGAAAAAAATACAGTTAGATATTTAAAAAATACATTTTTAATACAGAGAGACTAAACCCGGAACCATGTGGTTGGGAAGAAAGCTTCTTACCACACAGCTACACATGCGCCTTCATATATACATATATATATGTATATATATATATATATATATATATATATATATATATATATATATATATATATATATATATATATATATATATAATGAAGATTAGGATAATCCCTGCTAGGACGCATTTGATCTTGAGATGTATCAGTCCAAGCTTTTAGTTAGTAACAACAACAACAACATCAGTAACAACAACAACATCAGTAACAACAACAACAACAACAGCAACAACAGTAGCCTCAGATATTCAATTCTGAACATGTCTATTTTAAATATTGATGGATTTACTTATAACACAGACAACTTTGCTGTGACAGTATAGAATTAACTAACTTTCCTCTATTATTTAGCAATGCAACTTTAGCTTCCAATTATCTCGGAAAAGCTATCATTAAGTGGACAAAACTGGACTTTTTTACGGTCAGTCTATGGTCTGCTTACATTTCCATTTTTCTTTTTATTGTATTGCTTTTTTTCATCTATCTTTTTTTAATGAGTATGCATGACATTTTGATGGTTTCCGTATAAAGCAATTAACCCTTTCATATGATGCCATAATATATTATGTTGCCACTTTATAGCATCGTGTATGTAACAGGTTGTAGGCTGAGCGTGTTTTCCTGAATCATTTTTTGCTTCAGTAATGATTCAGCTTTCTAAAGTGTCTTCAATTTGTAGAGATTCAAAAACGTTAGTAAGCTCCAAAGTGGAGATTATATCATACAAACATTTTTATGACTATTTTTTTCATTTTCATACTTATATAAATAACACTGAGCAATAAAAGTTGCTTATTTAAAGAGACGCCGTTTGCATGTTTTCCTCTTTTACAAATTATATGCTATACCCACACACATACATACAAACATATAAACCCATGTATAAATGATTTGCCCTTTGAATTAGCGTGTAAGTAGCTGAGTATTCCACGGACACGTACACAATTAACGTAATATTCAGGCAAAATCAACGATAGATAGATAGATAGATAGATAGATAGACATTCACCCGCAAAAACACATATTCACACACGCGCATATATACACACACACACATACACACACACACACATATATATATATATATATATATATATATATATCTATATATATATATATATATATATATATATATATATATATATATATATTATATATATATATATATATATATTATATATATATATATATATATATTATATATATATATATATATATATTATATATATATATATATATATATATATATATATATATATATATATATATATATATATATTATATATATATATATATCACGGTGGTGCACCAGCATGACCGCAGCCACTTGGCTGAAACACATAAATAAATAAATAAATATATATATATATATATATATATATACATAGTGGATATTAATTTGCTCATCCATCTTATTTGGATGTGTTGTTAAGCACGCCATAGACTGTGGTAGTAGTCCTGAGAAGTCATCTCGCAGTCTAAAGAGCACATATTATACACAGCCCGCCAGTTTTTTTTGTTTTTTTTTTTACATCACTGCCTGTTTACTCAGTGCTACACTATACCGATTTGGCGAACTTTCAATCTGACATTCGGTACTTGGGTATCTGTTAGTAATGATATACTAATTACGATGAAATCACGTGATACAACGGTCCTATCTGCCGGTAGCGACAAAATTTCGTCAATTGATATCTGTGCTTTTTAGCACCTAACGTTTATGCGAGACGACTGTTAGGATTGCGATCATAAAAAGAAACAGTTCCAAATTGAGTTGGATATGCAAATTAATATTCGTAAGAAAGGCTGCTTCCGTCACTAATAGCTAATTTATACAATGGATAGATTGATTTGCAAATTTGTGAGCAAATATGCAAATTAGCTATTCACAAAAGTAATACCTTTATTTGTGAATACTGTTTTACACCTAAATATTATATGCTATGCATTGACAAATGAAACCAGTACGTCTACCCCGAGGAGCGGTCAACAAACAATGAAACATTCTGTCAAGAAACTTCCTCCTCATTTTCCGCTCATAAAACGCGTAGACAGAATGTATTTACATTCGTATTTTTCTCTTAGGTAGGCTTCCTAATATTTAGATTTATTACAGTCTTGGTGATGTACATTATATTTAGCACCCAGTGATAAAACTACATACAAAGGAAATTGATACTATCGAGCACAAGTTGTCATATGAACAAAATGATAGAGTAATCATGTGTTCTAGTAGGACCTACGTTCTACATAAATTCAATAGAAAACAAAGTTGCAGTAAGTCATAAATATATGACATACATCATGTATACTGATATATTTGTAGTTTTTGATACACTAGCCACCTAGAGATTAAATAATAACTTACAACACAGCTCTGTTCTAAAATGAAATATTCAGGCAGTCTAACAAAATAACTCAATTTCTAAATGTACAGCTTGAGGGAAGAAATTGAAAGTTATATCATGTTTATTTAAACTATAGATACTAGTAAATAACTGCAGGAACATAGAAATAGCAAGTGTCCACATAAATATGATAGGTTGGTGGTGACGTTTCTACTTAGAAGAAGAACAGTCACATTCTTCACAAACGCAGCACTACACTTATAAATCTACAGAATTAAACAAAAACTGATAAACAATGGGTATATCAATAAGCTAGTAGACAAGACCATGGTGTAACAGAAAACCAATATCAAAGAAGTAAAACAGCAAACACTACTCATGAAAATAAACAACCCAGAGGTAAAGTGCATCAGATGAATCAAATGTATACTAGCTATAAAATATGCTATGAAAACACTCATAAAATAAAATATTGTATGCTTTCATAATCAAAAATTAATGATATTTTACAGCCTAAAAGAAATAAATTAAACAATATTTTATCAATAACAAACCACGGGCATCTAAACTTATGAACATGCTACAAATAACGAATGTGATTTACAATGTCGATAGCAAACGGAGAAATTGCAAAACTCCAGACTGTAATTGTTACATTAAGCAAACAAGTATGATACATTGTTACCGACTACATCAGCAACAACGGACAACATAAAACAAAGCTTAATACGGAAACATTGTTAAACAACACAACCATCTTAAATGGAAGTCGAAAAATAGGAAACTAGATGAGTAATTATTGAAGCGAAATAAGTAGCACAACATTGTAAAAGTCGACACATAAATAACGTATAATAGTCACAAACAAAAGCCAGTCCCCAATTCTTGAAAGAATGAGGTGCGTGCCTTAGTGGTTAGGGTGTTACACTCATGATCGTAAGAGTGGGGTTTTGATTCCTGAATTGAGTGACATGTTGTGTTCGTAAGTAAAGTACTTCATTTCGCATTTCTCCAGTCAACTCAGCAAGCAAAAATGAGCAATTCTGCAACGAATCGTCAGCATCCCGTCCACGGTGGGAGTATGAACATATACGCCACAGAATCCAGGAAATCAGCTTGATAAGCCTATAGCACAGGAAGGACTTTTGACCCCTTTCAATTCTTGAAAGAAAGAGGCTCTGAGTCGACGATCAAAATTTTAAACCCTGCAGCAATGTCACTTCAAACGGCAATCCTATTCCACCTGAGATGGTAATAAGGCCCCTTAACCCCACCAACCACTTCATCTAAAAGATTATGAGAAGATAACTCCAGAAAACAATAAAGAAACCGTAAAGAATTCAAAAGTAATATTTGTGAAATAGAGAAAATATATATTCTCAAAACACGGATACTCCGTTACCTCTGAACAACAAAATGTGAAACAGCACATCAGATACCTTATGGTTATCAGCTCATGAGATCTGCGTTATATAACTTTCTGTTAAGTGTTCTGTAAGTTTTTAAATATCAACTACTTAGTAGTATAACTATATCATACATGGATACAGTACTTATTGAAGGTAATAAACGTTGCTATTGTTGATGCTGTTCTTAATGTTGTTGATGTGGTAGTAGTAGTAGTAGTAGTAGTAGTAGTAGTAGTAGTAGTAGTAGTAGTAATAGCAGTAGTAGCAGCAGCAGCAACAGCAGCAGCTACTACTGCAGCTGTAATAATAGTAGTGGTAGTAGTATTGATGAAAATTCTGATTGTATACTTAGAACTACTTTCGTCGTTGTGAATTTAAGACAATACTTCTATTTCTAATAGATGTGGAAACTACATAGAACTTCACCCGCCTCCAATTTGGCTTCCATATAAATGCGGCTAAATAGCTATATGGTAAAACAATTTCTAAATATACTGCCCAACTTAGAAACATATTTGGTATTACTCTTAGCTCGTATTATTGCTTTCAAATTTTGACACAAGGGCCGCAATTTCGGGGAATAGGTAAGTCGATTACATCGACCCTAGTGCTCAACTGCTACTTATTTTATCGACCCCGAGAGAACGAAAAGCAAAGTCGAATTCGGTGGCATTTTAACTAAGAACGGAAAGATGGACGAAATACCGCTAAGCATTTTGTCCTGTGTACCAGCTCGCCGCCTTCTCTTTGTTCATAATATTACGATAGGAAAATAGCAGCTGCAAAGTGTGCGCAGTCATTATTCTGTAGTTAAGAGCTTATTTATCAAACCCATGATTTTGGATTTGATTTGCAGCACCTTATCCTCTAGCGTTATACTGAGCGAAATTGTACGTTCGTGTGTGTGTTTGTGTGTGACCCTATTTGCACCTAGCCCATCACTCCTTCATCCGTTTTTTTTTTCCTCTCACTATAATTTTCCTAAGTAATTTTCTTCTGAGGAAGAACAAGTATCCAAGACGTCATGATACTCTCTCTCCTTAAGCGCCAAGCCAATACATAAAACTTATTCTTCTTGTGGTGCTTATTTTTCTTTTACATTGCCCATATATATATATATATATATATATATATATATATATATATATATATATATATACGGGCAATATAAAAGAATGCAAGATATACATATAGTTCCGGGTTTAGTCCGACTACGTGGCACCTTGGACAAGTATCTTCTACTAATGCCCTCGGGCCGGGCAAAGCTTTGTGAGTGGATTTGGTAGCCGGAAACTGAAAGAAGCTCATCGTGTATAAATGTGTGTGTCTGTGTCTGTGTCTGTGTGTGCGTGTGTGTGTGTGTGCGTGTGTCTGTGTTTATCCCCCCAACATCGCTTGATAACCGATACTGGTGTGTTTACGTCCCCGTAACCTAGCGGTTCAGCAAAAGAGTCCGATAGAGTAAGTACTGGGCTTACATATAATAAGTCTTGGGGTCGATTAGCTCGACTAAAGGCGGTGTTCCAGCATGGCCTCAGTCAAATGATTGAAACAATAAACGAATAAAAGATAAAATATATATACATGCATACATACATATATACATACATACATATACATGTGTGTGTGTGTGTGTGTGTGTGTGTGTGTGTGTGTGTGTGTGTGTGTGTGTGTGTGTGTGTGTGTTAGATTGCTCATCTTTAATGCACTGCAGGATGACGGCCTCAGCATGGTCTCTCCACCAACCACGGTCTGATGTGGAGGCCTGAATTTGAGCTTAATATTATGATGGTTTCATTAGCCTACTTTGCCACACTGGCTCGACATGGCTTGGCGGAGGGATGCAGTTTTTCATTTTTTTATACTCATACTCAGGAGTACTCAAGTCGACTTCATCGACCCTCAATGCTCAACTGGTACTTATTTTATCAAGCCAAAAGGATTAAATGCAAAGTCGACTTCGGAATTTGAACTCAGAACGTTACGACAGACAAACTACTGTTAAGCACATTGTCCGGATTGCTAATGATTCTACCAGCTCATCTATACACAAACATGTGTGTGTGAGTGCGTGTGTGTATGCACGCACGCGCACATTGCGGCTGTAGGGTTGTGGGGTGTATGTGTGTATATATGTATATATATATATATATGTGTACATGTCTATATATGTATGTGTGCGAGTACATATATATAATATATTAATATATATATATATATATATATATATATATATATATATATATTCACTTAGATGTCGATAGTAGTGCTGGCCCATTGTTTCTGTATTAACACAGTAGCATCAGAGTTCAAATTTTTCAAGCTAACAGGTTTCATCTCATTTCTACAGGTCAAATGTTAAAAGTAGCGGAAGAGCAAGAAAATATAATACAAAGCACTACTGGAAGATAAATTATTAAAATCAATAAACCTAGAGTAGAGTGAACGATTTTCGCTATAACGACCATATTTGGGATCTAACTTAGTAACCATTTAAAACGGAATGAAGAAGTAGGAAACTTATTTTGCAATGATGTGATAGGTCTACAATAATAGGCAGTATTAGAATAATTATAATCAACGTCTCGCTTTAAATAGTCTAACAGTTTAATTCGTTTAAATAAGCCCACTATTCAAGGGAGGTCATGGCAGAAATAGGGTCTAATCGGAAGCAACCATCATTATGCTTTCCAGTTGGATACCTAAGCGTGACCGCCTGAGACTATGGATATTACCCCGCCATCTCGTTCTTGGTCTACACCCTGAAATCTTTTAAACCATTTTCGAGCTGACCACTAACTTGTCATTTCCTCACCAAACGTTTCGATGATATCGCAAGCAGTTTCAGCTTTGAATATCGCGCTTTGACAGTTCCATTGCAGCTGATTTCAACAACGTTTTCTTTATTGCCCACAGGGGGCCAAACATAGAGGGACGGAATAAATGAGGGAGGGGTCGATGGTGCAGATGATCTTAACAACGGAGAAAAATATCCATGTTAATTTATTGATGCATTTGGGCATGTCTATGTCTGAATTATCAGACAATTGCAAAAAAGTGTTTCAGAAAATTCAAAACTCCGCAAAAATCCGGTACAGATTCTTCATAGTTCAAAACGTTGCTTACTTTTTACTCAACCTGAGAGTTTAGTTTCATACTAGCAGTATAACCCGACGTTGTCCGGGTGTGACTTATTACGCCATATACGATAAGTCTTGCTATGTGCAAATCAACTAAAAAAGAAAGCGTTGCAACGAAAAAAACCTTTATGATCTAAATATGTTGATAATTCAAAAGACGATGAAATTAATAGGGGAAGCCTGAAGGCTGTTTCGCACAACATTATTAAGCGGACGTAGATTTCATCCGTTTAATTGACTAAAGAAATGCTTGTGCAAAACAACTTTTTGCGCTACCCTGATTATACATAGCAGGGTATTCCCTTTTAGCAGGAGCTAGGACGGCAGTTTCTGATGAAGCAATTGCTGGTGATCTATTGCTAAACAGTTCTGCCAGAATTCTATCAGATTGGGCAGTAGATGTTGATGCACCATTTTGCATTATGTTCAAAGTAGCTTCTGGAATGTGGTGAATTGCTGCAGTCTGATGCTGTCTTTTTAAACCGGTTGCTTTCTTTCCCCAGCAAGCTCTCTTCTTTGGAGGCATAATCTATGTATATATTAAACAGAACAACAAAAGTTATAATAGATGGCAGGGTCGGTAGTTTTCACATTTCTGTAATTTTTCAGATTAACACCTGCACGATTACCCAACCCTAATCCTAAAACCCAAGACCTAATCCTAACCCTAACCCTAACATTAACCCTAAACCCTGAACCCTAAACCCTAACCCTAAAATTCTAACCCTGACCCTAAAATCGTAACATTAACCCTAATCCTAACCCTAACCGTAACCGTAACCCTAAATCCTAACCTTAACCGTAACCCTAAAACCGTAACCCTGACCCTAAAACCCCAACCCTAACACCCTAGTGAAAATCGTGGTATATTTACAAAACATTGACGGCATAAATACAGAGTTGTACCCCCCGACTTTGGAAGGTCATAACTTTCAGAAAAATGAATATTTTTAATGAAATTTTCTATGCATATATTATTTATTATGTAGATTCCGAATATACAAAAATTTTCTGTGAAAGTGTCTTGGAATGGGGGTGGGGGACAATTTTCGGAAATTCCAACAGAGTCCACTTAAATTCCTCTTAACTTCCAGGAAAATGAATATTTTCTCGTGAAATTTTCTACAAATATACCTTGATGTATGTACATTTCGAGCATGTAGAAATTTTGAAGCAAACAACTGCAGGTTATTTTTGAGAAGTGTTCCCCACTCGGTGGTGTTTCGGAGCAAGTTGTCTATATTTGTTATATTATTATTATTATTATTATTATTATTATTATTATTATTATTATTGTGAGCTGGCAGAATCGTTATTAGCAAGTCGTCTATATAAGTGTTCACCGAGTGGGGAACACTTCTCAAAAATTGTCCCCCTCCCAAAACACTTTCACGAAAAATTTTTGTATATTCGGAATCTACATAATAAATAATATTTACATAGAAAATTTCATTTAAAAATATTCATTTTTCTGAAAGTTCTGACCTTCCAAAGTCGGTGGGTATAACTCTGTAGTTATGCCACATTGACAAATATGAGTTATATTTTATTGAATGATTGTGTGTACTTGCACGTGTATGCACTTGAGAGAGCGAGAGAGGAAGAGGGGGAAAAAGGAATAGCGAACGCGTGATATATGTGTATAAGAGCGCCGTTCCAGGTAGAAGGGAAGAAATATAAAAGTTGCTAGAAACAACAGCCAAATCTCCCTTAAATCACACAAAGTAAACGGAATTTAAAAAATCTAATTACTGCACTGGAAAGTTCACATCGAGAAAATTCCATTGATGTAAAAAATTTTTACGAGAAAGTGGAAAATGTGGATTTCTATAAACTTTTAAAAAGGCTTCACACAGACACACAACTTCACGTTTATTATATATAAGATAAGATAAATTTATGAACGCAAACTTGGTTTATCAGCCATGAGGTCGCGGGTTCAATTCTACAGTGCGTCATCGAAATCTTCAAATCGACGGGGGAATTCACTATGATTAATTCTGATAAATCTTCTAAAACTATTAATCTCCATTTAATATAAAATGTTGAAGTGTTTATAAACCATCCCAATTTAATACGCTAACATAACGTTCACGTGATAAAGTATTTTAACTGTTATTTAACTAGACAAACATATAGAATCACTTGTCACAAACTTGAAATTTGTCTCTTTTTTTAAGAAGTTAGCCTTTATGTTTTTCTTTAAAATATTTCCAACACATTTTCCTTATGACAACTAAGTTTAGATTTACAAGTGGTTTTGTTTTGTTTTGTTTTTGTTTTTTTTTTACTAAATTTTAATCGTCACATCATTTAAATGAAATGTTACTTTGATTTGTCAAAAATAACACTCCTTTTTTAACTATAACACAATCCTACTCTATCTTTCATTCAGTTACAAATTGATGCAAACTATTTCAAACACAGAAATTTTTCAAGATAATATTTTCTTAATAAAAGGCAGCGAGCATGCAGAAATGTTAGCACGCTGGACGAAATACCTAGCGGTATTTCGTCTGTCTTTACGTTCTGAGTTCAAATTCCGCTGAGGTCGACTTTGCCTTTCATCCTTTCGAGGTCGATAAATTAACCAGCTGCGTACTGAATCGATCTAATTGATTGGCCCCCTCCCCAAAAATTTCGAGCTTTGTGCTTGGAGTAGAAAAGTATATATATATGTTAACATTATCATATCTACCGTTCATCTCATGCCACCCCAGACACACCAGAATGAATATCCCTTTCAGCTTAGCAAAAAGGATCTGTACTATAGTTTCTAATGCAAGCACCAGGGACACACGACTACATGAACTAAAGGATACACTCATCACCAGAAAATATCCACCTTCAGTAATTGACATATGCTTTCAACATGCCCTAGAACTCAGCATCCACGAACTCAGACATCCCAAATTAAAGAAGGATTTACAACCAAAAGCCCTACCATACATCACTACACACAACCCTCTTAACAATGAAGCCTTCGACACCATCCTTCAAAACATTCTCCTGCTAAAAAAAGGACCACAGAATGAACTTAATCCTCAAAATACACACCATCATAAAAAGCAAGAGACAGCCCAAATCTATGAAAAGTCTCCTAACACAAGCCCGAATAGGCTCAACAACAACACTGAAGCCGCCAGTAAAAATAAAATGCAGAAAACCCAAGTGTGGGATATGCGTCAATTTAATTGAGGGATCAGAGTTCTCCTTCAAACAGGGACAACGTTTCACACTTTGAAGCAGCTTCACATGTGCTTCGGAGAACCTGATATACGCACTAACTTGTTCTGGGTGTCAAGAGCAATACATAGGCCAAACAAAAAACAGTCTACGTCAAAGAATGGCTCTGCACAGATCCCAGATCAAAATTCCGAAAAACAGAAAAATAACATTCAGGCAGCACATCGACATCTGCACAAATAACAAAAATCCAAGCTTCAAAAATGTTTCCCCTCTATCAATTCAAGGATGATACAACCTGTAGCCAACGAATTAGTAAAGAGTCTTTCCTTATCACAAAATACAGACCTCTTTTGAACATATTTACAACAAATGATATATCCACCACGACCTTGGAATAACACACACGCAAATATTAAAAATGATACATTCAAAAGAGATACTCAAGAATTCATTTAAAACAGTCCCAATCACTGCTATAATGCCAACCGATCCACCACCACCTTGAGGCAATCTTTGCTTCCCCCACAGCCAACCTGATAGCCTTCTTCCTACTGACCCTTGTGATGCTAAGCATGTTGTAAATTCTGCAGAAGGACTGATCTGTAAACCTTCTGCATCCCACCTCGATGTTATCACACCTTGCTTGTCACCCACTGCTTTGCCATAACATCACCGAATTAATCCGAGCGTTTTTGATCTCGGTGTAATGGAACTGATACGCTCGATAATTCTATTATCTTGCCGTTTGTTGTAGTAATAATTAGTTGGACAAGTTTTTGATTTTTTATGTTGTTATAATAATTAACTAGATGCTTTTTTAATCTCAGTCTAGAGTAAAAAATTTGTTCAATAAATTCTTTAATCTTATTATTTATTGTGGTAATGATTAAATATAGACGCGTTAAATCTGAGATACGTTTTGTATCTGAATCTGACGATAATAATTGCTAGTTGAGTTTTTTTATGTTTTTCTTTTTTTAATCCCAATATTGTTGTAATAACTAATTAGATGATTTTGTGTGGAAGTAACAATATCCTTAGTATTTTTTTTATCTTAGTTTTTTTTTTTCTGGTGAGAATTAGCTATAGAAGTTTTGAATCTCAGAATCATATTAAGAATTAAGTTGGGTGAGTCTGTGATTGCTTTTTGTCGTCAGTTTTGAATGCCAAGTGTTGTGGATGAATTAAGAAAAGGAAACTAATAGAAATATTATGAGGTAGTGGACATCACGGGACATCACGATAGAAAGAAATATAATAATAGACTACATTGATAAAGATAAAATGAGGGCTGTTCTATTTAGTCGCTTGACCTTCTAGAACTAACAGACAAAACCTCTTTCAAATCCCACCCAACCGTCGTTATTCTGTTGTATTGATCTTTGCAGAGTTATCCGGTTAATTCTTAGCACAACACTGAGACTCAAAATTTATCTTACTAATTCGTAAAAAGTAAAAGCAATTCAATTTACTATAATGGAATTCTATGCTATGTTTACAAATCAGCTACATATTTAGAAAAAGTTGCATTATCTTCTTTCTTTTTCGAATGGAAAAAATATATAATGTAATAAAAAAAAAAGCACGATCTAATTTGGACAGAAATCAATATAAGAGTTAAGACGGCAGGGTGAGATTTGAAAGAGATTTGACTGTTAATTCTTGTAGGTCGAGCAACTACATAGTGACTTCCTCATTTCATCAAGTAGTTTACTATTCTCGTCATGAGTCTCACAAATTACTGAATTCCTTTCTTTCGAAATGTCTAGCGACCAAAATATATAATTAACCTTACTTTGATTTTTCCTTCACTTCATAACACTTCTGATAGTTTCCCTTTCCTTATCCTTCCTCAAAATGGAAATTCAAAACTTATATAGCTAATTCTTACCACAACAAACAGTAAGATTAGAAAAAGTTTTTAGCAAGTTATTGCGACCACACTGAGATGCAAACCGTTTATAGTGTTTGACCCCCAACCATCGCTTGACATAAGAAATATAGGGATTATAAAAAAGCTAATTAGAAACATTTATGTGCCACAAGCAGACAAATATATATGTATATATATATATATATATATATATATACTAGGATACTACATAAGCACCTGCTTTGCTAAAAATAGAAGTCGAAACACTTCTAAACCACAGAAGAATCACAAAATTAATAGAGGCATGGTAGGAAAGAAAATTTAGTGAACAAGAATTGCGTCTTACCTCCGCCAAAAATGCAAGAGGAATGCTGCTTAATTTGATATCATGATTTCGAATTTAGTGCCAAAGGCGCTTGAATCTCCTCATTCAAATCTATCAGTGGTAGCTACTAGAGTTCACCTACTACCATTTCTGTAAATTCATTTGAATAGTCGAACACCATTGAAACAAACGAATTGCGTGAAATTATTTATAAATAAATATAAGAATGCTATTATTTCTAAAAATGATATCGTTGGTAGCCGCGAAAGTAAAGCCGTATAGGTAAATCAATAAATTATATATAAGATATATAAATTTATTTATATATACTAGGGTACTACTTAAGCACCTGCTTCGCTAAAAATAAATGTCAAAATACTTCTAAGCCACAGAAGAATCACAAAATTAATATAGGCATGGTAGGAAATAATTTTAGTGAACAACAATAGCGCCTTACCTCTGCCAAGAATGCAAGAGGCATGCTGGTTAATTTGATATCATGATCTCGAATTTAGCTCTAAAGGCTTTACGCTCACGGCCACCAATTTTTAGAAATAATATCGTTCTTATATCTATTTATAAATAATTTCACGCAATTCGTTTGTTTCAATGGTGTTTGATCAGTCAAATGAATTTATCACGTGTTGTAAAATTTAGGTTCGACTCTCTGACCTGGCGGCACGTTGTATCCTTAAGCAAGGTACTTCATTTCATGTCGGTCCACCGCACTAAACTGAAAATAAGTACCAGCAGCATTTGTAGGTTAACTTTCCGACTGACTGGTATCCTGTTGACTAATAGGGGGATTTTGTATCCACAATTGTTTAACGCCTCAGAAACTCAGATAGACTCTTGCCTAATGAGCCAATAAACTTGGGCTCATTTAACTTTTTCATACTAACATATGTGCACAAGATATGTCTTTCTAGTTAACTTTTTAATTTGCCCAACTATTCACATCATCATCATCATCAACATCATCATTATCATCATCATCGTTTGAACATCCATTTTTCCTTGCTTGCATCGGTCAGATATAATTAGTTTAGTCAAATTTTCTATAGCCAAATGCCCGTTTTGTTGCCGTATTTCCTCTAGTCTTGTGATATTCATTTACTTGTGATATTCATTTACAATTGTTGCACGTTGAACAGGCATTCATATATGTGTGTATATGTGTATGTGTATACATATCTCTTCTACTCTAGGCACAAGGCCCGAAATTTTTGGTGAGAGAGCCAGCGATTAAATCGACCCCTGTTCGCAACACATTAGTTCGCAACACATTAGTTCGCAACTGGTACTTAATTTATCGACCCCGAAAGGATGAAGGGCAATATATATATATATGATATGTGAAAACTAATTTACCAGTTGTTTTGCCTACATTAACACTAAAACTTAAACTTTAGTATCAAAAGCTTGCTAAATAATTTTTTCCATCTTCTCGTTTGTTGTGGCAAGAATTACCTATATAACACTTGTGGAAAGATTAAGGCCAATAAGTAAAGGGAAACTTGTCGGAAGTGCTATGATGGCAGTAAAAATAAGGTTAATTATATATTTTGGTCTCTAGACATTTCAAAAAGAAAAATTTAGTAATTTCTAAAACACATAATGAGAATAATATACAAAGTTGATGAAATATTTAATCACTTGACTTACTAGAAATATCAGCCAAGCCTATTTCAAATCTTAACCTACCGTCTTAACATTCTTATATTGATTTTTTTTAGCTGGCTTTTTTTTTATGGCGCAGGAGTGGCTGTGTTGTAAGTAGCTTGCTTACCAACCACATGGTTCCGGGTTCAGTCCCACTGCGTGGCACCTTGTGCAAGTGTCTTCTACTATAGCCTCGGGCCGACCAAAGCCTTGTGAGTGGATTTGGTAGACGGAAACTGAAAGAAGCCCGTCGTATATATGTATATATATATATATATATATATATATATATATATATATATGTGTGTCTGTGTTTGTCATCCCACCATCGCTTGACAACCGATGCTGGTGTGTTTGTGTCCCCGTAACTTAGTGGTTCGGCAAAAAAAGACCGATAGAATAAGTACGATGCTTACAAAGAATAAGTCCTGGGGTCGATTTGCTCGACTAAAGGCGGTGCTCCAGCATGGCCGCAGTCAAATGGCTGAAACAAGTAAAAGAGTAAAGAGAGAGAGAGCTGTATATGGAAAGATGGAAGTAAGTAAAATGCCCTACGTGTATGCGCATGCTCGTGTGTAATAGTGTCTTTTGCTTCTTCCTTGACATTACTTTTCGCACTATGCTTGTATAATCGATTCTTAAGGAAAATGTTGGTTAAGCCGATATATGATACTGTAGTACTGGGGTTTCTTTCTGGGTTATTTCTTTTTTTTTTTTTCAGATATGTAGCGCCATTTTTAGATTAGTTTGTACTTTTAAAATCTTTTGTTTGTTGTTTTATCTTTTCTTTCTTGTAACCGTTTGTCGCGTTAGTTTGTTTTATTTTGTAATGTGTGTGTGTGTGTGTGTGTGTGTGTGTGTGTGTGTGGCTGCTTGTATTAGTTTATATTACCATCCGTGCCAACGCTTCAATTCGCTGGATTTGAAAATCTTCCTTCACAAACGCATGCCTAAAGAGCAGTTTTTCATCCCGAGTAGCTGTACAGGTACACTTCAGATGGAAATTCTGCCTTTGATATTGATATTCATAGGGCTCTTCCAGATTTGTATTTGCTTTTTAAGCAATTTACAAGGGGTTTCCCATTAGATTATAAAGTACCGTTCCAATATTTCCACGTGACATTATTTCTTTTTGTTTCTCTTTTCTTTTTTGCTTTCTTTTTGACTCCTTGATTCTAGCGAGATCCTTTACTATAGAGCAGCGGTTTAACCATGCAAGACGTATATAACTTCTTTGGGTATCATATAGTTGTTGCCACATTCGTTGTTTATAAGTATTTCTTCTCTGAATATTTTACTTCTTTAGCTGCTGGCTCTGCATTGATTTTTGTTTTATCTTTATCTGATTCTTGATAAAATCGTTTGGGGCCGGAGTAGAATTGTTTGTTTTGTTCAAAGGATTCGCTGTCGTTTTTAATATCAACGGATTGTTAGCGATTTGGCGACGATCTCTTTTCTTCAGTCTGTCTTTGATTTCCTGTGCTTATTTATTTATTTTTGCTATTTTAATTTCTGCAGTAATTATCACTTCTTCTCTCTTACTCATTTCTGTTATTTAGTTATTTATTGAATTCATTAAAGAGAGAGATATCTGCTATCTTATCCTATTTTTTCCGTGTGTTTTTGATGTTGTTTGTTTAGATTTTGATAATCTAATGAGTATATATGAGGGGAGAACCATCTATTCTTTGTAACTTGTGAGATTTTCGCATATATTATTTCGTTTATTCTAGCAATATTGACATCTTTGTAGATTTGCATTTTTATTGAGGTAGCTATTTCGTCGTTAGTTTTATCTTTGGGGTTTATTTTCGTTCGTCCATAAAAAGATCAATCGTTTTTAACTCTCAAGTATTTTCCCTATTAAATTATTGTCATATTCCGATTTTCTATCTTCAGAATTTTCTTTTCTTAAATATTTCTCAAATTTCCTGTTATTCAATATTTGTTCGTATTTCTTTTTCTTGTTTCTTTCTTTTTTTTACGTGATCTGTTGTTCAGTATTCTATAGTAGATTGATTTCATATTTTACTGTTTACATTGTTTGGAGTTTCTTTTATTTTGGGGGTGGTTTTCTTACCTTTTGGCACGTGTCAGCTCTACGTGATTTATTTACTCTGTGCTTTTATCCTCGTTATTTGTTTGTTTCTTTCTTTTTCTTTTTCGTGATTTGTATTTTTGTGTTCCCTTTCTTAAAGTGTTCTATATCTACGTTTCATATCATTCCGCATTGAGACGTGCTATTTCAAATTCGCAAGTGTTTTGGAATACAAAGTAATTTTTAGATTAAGGTTATTTTGTCTCCAAATTCTATACTAAACTAGCAAACGCACCCGTCCTTTGAACAGTTTATGTTGCTTTGGTGTATTTTTTCACCAAATAACTAAACTACCGAGATGGTTTATAAGTAGCACGGCAATCTATGTTTCCGATTAACCTAGGAACAGAAAACCAAATTGAAGGCTGGTTATTGTGGAGGTCGTTGCACTTTAATGATCAGAGAACAAGCGATGCAAAGTAGAGCTACTGAAGTGTTTTGGGAGTAGATTACGGATAATGACTACAAAATATAGTTTTTTTTACATGAAAGCGAAATTTCTTGTCAGAAACAGCGACATAAACGGTGTAAAGAAATTGAAGGAAGACGTTGAAACTACCCATCTGGAAGTTTATTTTTTTCAACAGCAAAGGTAGCTATTTTTTCGGAAAGAAGTATGATTGGTACATTCAAAAATGGCAATATAAAGCCTACTTGAAAAAGTAGAGTTAAAAGAATGTATTTTCTACGTGCTTACAGTACACGACCACTCTGATATTGACTTCAGGTAACGAAAATTGAAAACATGAAGAGTTTGACTCGAATACTGCTTTGAATCTTTAGCAGTTCGCAGTGAAAAGATGTCGCGTTCGAAATATCATAATGGATGGGTAAAAAAGCATCCTTAAAGTGAAACAACGCATTGGTAGGTAAACAAAGGTGTCAACAAATAGAAGAGCGGGAAGGGAACATCACCTTTCAAGTAACTCAGAATAGGTACAGGTAAGCTTGCCAAAGTTTAATGCAGTTTAAATATGAAGATTAAGATTGTTTGGTATTGGGTATTCATCGCGCACAGTGATCCTAGTCAATTTAATTACCGTCGCAGGTGGACAGCCTAAATAAATAGACAAAACCCTTTCACTTTTATAATATTCTCTAACCAAGTAATAAGACACAATTACAACATATAAATAGATAATAAATCAACAAACGTGAAAACGACTAACAAATATTCTCTAATGCCAATATACGACCATATAGATTAAAAAAGTATGGAAAACCCTACATACAAAAATTATGTACATACAACGAATTAGAGAAAAACCCGTATAGACCACCGTTTTTTCCGGTTTGTCCATTTACGCGGGAGCTCTGGTCAAAACGTTATAGTGTATGACCATCGTAGGAACATAAGTAATGTGTGTGTAAAGTTTGGTGAAAATCGGTTGAGAATTGTGGGAATGTATGCATTAGTCAATATACACACATATACTGTGATTTATATATACTAGATAATATCGTTATTTCATTTTGTGGGTATGAGAAATATAATATGTATTTAATATAGAAATGTATTCATCTCATAAGTCTCTTTCTTGATGTAGATTATCGTTTTCGACGGGTACCGATTTATCCGTTTCAGTAAAGTTTTACACTATCCATTTTCCGCACTTTTTGTGCATGAAATCAAAGGAAGCATTCTCTTTTTAAGATCAGGCTGAATAATGCGGTTTTTATTTGTACTATTTGTCATTTTTTGTGAGGAAAACTGAATCCGTTTGTTGATAGGACTTGTAACCTCTGGTAGCAGATTGCCAGCCAGTGTGAACATTTGCAATACGCAAATGATGTCAGCGAAATAATGTCTCAGATATATTGAGGATGCTCAAACACGTTGAGGTGATAAGTACTGCTCCTGGAAGTTCGAAGCGGTGGCAGGAGCAAAAAGTAATCAAGAAAAGTCGATGAGGCCTGTAACTCAGCTGAAAAGGCAAATCCAGGCTGCTCGACAGCGCCGTGAAGCACTGGAATCATGAACGAACTGATTAAATTGCTCGGGGTCTGCTTTAATCGAGGTCTCCAGTTAGACAAGCACTATGACGTGGTGATGAGCAGAGTAGCGAATAGTTTTTTTCTATTCTGGGCACAAGGCCCGAAATTTGGGGGGAGGGGACCAGTCGAGTAGATCGCCCCCAGTACGCAACTGGTACTTAATTTATTGACCCTGAAAGTATGAAAGGCAAAATCAACCTCGCTTACTCTTCTACTTTCTGTGGAGGGGATGGATTTCGCTGGTCAGACGTCCATTTGCTGCGTCAATATCTGCAGCGTGGGGGACTGGGCATGCATTAGCTAATGATGCGCAGACATGCACTGAGGTTGCGACTTCTCCAGTACTTCCTTAACGGAGAGCAGGTGTGGTTGTTGTTTGTTAGACTCAGTTTTTCCGCAGCTGGTCTCTTTGATATTCTGAGGAAGAAGGATAGGACATAGTATATGGTATGAGGAAAGCAGAGGTTGAACTCAGATATTTCATGCCTCTTTTCTCATATTCTATTTTATATGTCTCCACCATCACCAGCGTCTCTGATTTTGTGATTTGTCCTTGTAATATCTTCTCGCCTTTGAAGCAAATAAAGAATTGATTATTATTATTCCAGTACATCAAAATTGTATCGAGGCGAGCATTTTTCAGGTCAGCTGCTTTTAAGTCCTTTTCTTTTTTCTATTCCTCTAAATGTTATATCATTTGACTCTGCTGTCAACATAGCGAAATGACTTTGAAAATGCCGAAAAGAACAACAGCAACAATAACAACATTATCGACAAGATCAAAAGATTATTTGCAATGTAATCAAAAGTCTGTTTCTGCTTGCTTCCTTAATCAATATTACTGTGTATATCTATGGTGCATTTTCGTGTAAATATTTGTCTGTGGTTATAGAGTACACAACAGAGAGGTTATCAATTATCTCCCCCTTTGTTAATTTATTTGAGAAAATGTTTACATAAAGTGAGAAAAAAGTAAAAACAGAAAAACTTTCACACTACCTGAACCCAAAATTCAACAGACCACCTGACCCTTGTAAATATAAAAAACTAGATACCCAATCAACAAACAACTTTTATGAGAAATGTATCGGTCATGCAGTACAAAATTGAGATATCATTTGTCTCCCCTTCAGTATTATATCCAAAAATACTTTTCCATTTCTGCATTCGACTCTTCTTCAGTAATTGATTTAAGAATAATTCCTCATTTTTTACTTCGTTATATATTCAAGAATATTTCTTCGATATTACAAATTTTTTTATTATTCTTATTCTTTTAATTTTTTTTAACTTCTGGGGTTCTTGCATGCGCTTGATACTTGCAGTCTATGGTACCACGCTATGTGTTCTTTTCAACTATCTAATACCATCCTGATTATTCTAGCCGTATCAAGAAGGTGAATCTTTTATAACAGCTTTACTGAGTAAATATATATATAGATATATATATCTTATATATAATTAATAATTTGCCTATACGGCTTTTACGCTCTCGAACACTAACGTTATTATTTTTAGAAATAATATCGTTCTTTTATATATATATATATATATATATATATATATATATATATATATATATATATATATATATATATATATATATATATATATATATATTCTTTTATTCGTTTACTTGTTTCAGTCATTTGATTGTGGTCATGCTGGAGCAACGCCTTTAGTCGAACAAATTGACTCCAGGACTTATTCTTCGTAAGCCTAGTACTTTTTCTATCGGTGTCTTTTCCGAACCGGGTACGAGAATATTTAAACTTCAAGTGAGTGAAATGTAATTTCGAAACAATATAATTATTTACTATTTTATTCCTCTCCATTAAACACAGTTTTGTTCTTTGTATGTATGTATGTATGGATGTATACATGTATGTATTATGTATGTATGTTTTTATGCATGTATGTACATATGTATATTTTAATACACTTGATTTGGCTGTTATTTCTAGGACATTAATTGCCACGTAGAGGAAACCTTGCGGCTGTCAACGCTTTCTCTCTATAGATACAGACGGATTACAGAGAGAGGGGCGGGGAGGAAGAGTGACAGAGAGACAGCGAAGAGTGAGAGGGAAATAGAGAGTGTGGAAGTTGTCAAACGTCGTTATTGAGAGAAAGTGAAAGGAAGGGGGGGGGAGAGGGATCGAGGGAGAAAGGGTGATCGCCGAAAGAGAGAAACGACAAACACTTGTCCGTTTTAAGTCGAAGAATTCTGTCCTAGCGGCCACGCCTTTCAATGAAGCAAACTGAAACTTGTCATGCATACTCGCCAGCACGTTTCCCATCGGAAATTTTCAGTTCAATCCGAGCACGTTTACAAGCACGTGAGACAACGTCCGCCCTTTTCACAAATATATATTAGACTAGCAGAGAAACGCGGCCTTGCTTGGGATTAATATAGCATAGTATTTTTATTGTTTTACTTGTTTCGGTATTATAACCTGATTTCATTCGGGTCTACTCGAGCCACATTTTAAAGATGAGGAATTCGAAAAAAAAAAACGAAAATTTTATTAAAAATCGGTAATGAAAAAAAGCATGCCAAATGTTTAAACAGTCTTTGAGAAGCAATTGGAGAAACCTCACGGATGCAGATGTGAAGGGCAAAGAATGACGGGAAAATGCTGGGGAAAAAAAACACCAATCAGGTCTCTGCACAAAACCGAAATAGTATAATACGACTTCGCTTACAATGTTTTGGATACAATATGTAGTCACACCCAACCTAATTTTGTGGAATCAGTATCGCGATGTGAACCCATTGGTTGTGAGTTTGACTGGCAGAGGTGGTCAGGTTGCAGAGGTAGTCAGGTTGCAGAGGTGGTCAGGTTGCAGAAGTGGCCAGTGACGTGAAGAAGGTGAGGGCTAAAAAATTGATAAACTGACAATGACTCCAGCGACATGAAGAAGGTGGATGCAGTTGGGCTAAAAAATTGAGAAAGTTACAATGACTCCAGCGACGGGAGAGTAATGGCGGTAGGTTCATAAGTGTTACTGCAGAGTTTCTTTGTAGACAATGTTCCTGGTGTTGCCCGGATTACCACAAATGAAGATACATTTTGCCCTAGCGACCACGCCTTTCAATGGAGCAAACTGAAATATGCCATGCATACTCGCCCGCACGTTTCCCACAGACGTGCAAATTTTCAGCTCAATCCGACGACGTTTTCTAGTACTTTTGCCTGCACAGCTGCACGTGAGACAACGTCCGCCCTTTTCACAAATATAGAATAGATTGTGTGAGTGGCCGATTATATTATATTAACTACTCTACATCTTAGAGCGTCCTTCTCCAGATCTATGTTTTTCTACAAACGATATATATATATATATATATATATATATATATATATATCATTCTTCCCTCTACTGTTCTTCGCCTCTACCTGTCACTACTTCTCTCTCTCTCTCTCTCTCTCTCTCTCTCTCTCTCTCTCTCTACCTCTCGTTGCTCACTTTTATTCTACTTCCTCCCCTCCTTTTCCCTCTGCTACTCTTTCTCTTCACACAGCCTTAGTCACGTGTGTGCGGCTGCTATTTCTTTTCGTTCTTGGAATCACCAAGCTCGCACGTACTTCTTTGCCCCTCCTGTACGTGCTTCACAGCGTTCGAGACATACACACTTCACGTCTGACTGTACAGCCCTTTTGTTTGTTTATTTCACCGTTTCGTTTTCCTGTCTTGTTTTCCGTCCGCCACTACCCTCCACGAAAACATTTAATTTGTGTTCGTGGGAAGAACCATTTTAACGATGCGTACTGCCTTAATTCTTCGAAACGCCGGAGTTTTAATGGTGGCAGCTGATGAAGGGGATGTTTCTATGTGGCCTGCTTGTTTGTTGCACCTTGTTTACCATTTTTGTCCTTGTTCTTTTGCCACGTCATGTACCCAGTTATGTATCTATATGTACATGTGGATGAACGTATATACATACATGTACATATATATGCATATACTCATATATTGTTTTTATATATATATATATATATATATATATAAACATACAAATATACATATACATACACATATATACATTCATAAATATGAGTGCGTGAGTGTGTGCGTGTGCGCGTGCGCGCGTGTGTGTATGTGTAATGGATTCTAATATAGAAATAAGAGCTCACATTTGAGTGGAAGGAGTACTGTCAGTTATACTGCCACCTGTCATCATCATCATTGTGACCACCAACATTCGGTGTATGGATGGCTTATCCGAGCTCTCTGGAGATTTTCTTTTAATTATGTCAGTAGGGTCTTCCATCGTATGTGCCATCGCAGACGCTGAGTGTGGACTTCCACAAACTTCTCACAGTACAGTGTAACCAATTTTGAGAAAGAAGGACAGAGGCAGCGAGGAGGAGGAGGACGAGGACGATGACGAGGACGAGGACGAGGACGAGGACGAGGAGGAGGACGGGGACGAGGAGGAGTTGAAGAAGTTAATGTAATTCAATGCCGCGATGTACGTTATGCACCTCTCAACCTGTGAAAACTTGCAAAATCCACACCCACTCTTTTATTTCTAAAATAATAGGATTAACAATTTTGCATCCATTTTAGCCAATGCTCTGGCTTTTGATGTTAACTGTCAGAAATGTAAAATAAATACCATGTGAAACATTTTGAAAATGTATGGATTAATTTCTTTATTATTTTCCTCTCCTTCCACGAATAATTTATTTTTCCCTTTAAATTTAAATTGGAAATGATAGAGCACAACATAAATAATCTCCTTAGTGGAGTTTTCGAATGTTTTGCCTTATGTTTATTAAAGATAGTCTGATTATCTGATTAGTTGCATGATTGTTTGTTTAAGTGAAGGCGTGTGTCTTAGAATGTAAGGTATTCGGCTTACGATTGCCAGGTCGTGTGTTCGAAACCGGTGGCGTATTGTGTCCTTGAACAAGACACTTTATTTCACGCTGCACTTGTCCACTCGGTTGGCAAAAATGAATTGTACCTGTATTTCAAAGCGTCAGCCTTGTCACATTCTGTGTCTCACTGAATCTTCCTGGGAACTATGTTAAGGGTATGCGTGTCTATGGAGCGCTCAGTCAGTTGCTCTTAATTTCACGAGCAGGCTGTTCCGTTGATCGGATCAATTGGAACTCTCGTCGCCGCAACCGACGGAGTGCCAGTACATTGATTGTTATGTTTGCTTTGGCACTGTTTTACGTTGTTAATCGACAGAAAGTAACCGTGGCATTGATAAACCCAAATCCTATGAGACTACAGGGGCAACATCGATTTTCCAGATCCTTTGCTTCCAAAACCTTTCCATATTACTGATTTTTCCCGAAACAAATATGGTCACGTTGGTCACGTTGGTCAATACATCCTAAATACATCCACTACTGAGACGCTTCCGAAAAAAGGAAAACCGTTGGAAAACAGTTTATAGCAGAGACTCCAGCAGATAAGATCTGAAGAAGGAATTGTAATTCCGAAATATCATCGGACTATAGATAACCAAATTACAACAGGTATATAGTCCATTTTTTGTTCTATAGTGCATTGTTATACCATTCTAAACGTTTTATTCTTTAGATCCTAAATTAAGTAAATATTACGGAGATGTACTTGCATAGCAAGTGACCTGATCTGAGATCGTGTGCTGGAACGAAAACAATTGCAGCGTGGAAGGTGTTTATAAGCCATTTAAAATAACACTCAAAATCCGTTAGATTCACTTCAACATTTAAATTTAATTTGTCAGAATATTTTCGTCGCATTGAGACCGCGACCTGTTCACTGACAAAATTCTGTGCTGCATCTGAGAAAGTAACAGTTAGTTCATGATATATACGTACGTGTGTATGTATGTATGTATGTATGTATGTATGTATGTATGTATATATGTATGTATGTGTGTATGTATGTATATATGTGCGTGTACATGTGTGCGCGTATGCATCTGTGTACATGCGTATGCATGTGTGCATGCCTATACGCATGTATGTATATATGTATATATAAATAACTAAATGAAAAACAGGTATCTGTACAATAGTATGAATTATATAAGTTTGTCATTAGTGTACTGTACAAGGTACTAGTCTGTGTAAGGCACTAAGTAGACTAGTGAGGCGGCCACGGGAATTTGAAGTCCCTGCTTGTAATATATGCAGATTGTTATAGGTTCCGGACAATCATTGAGTAAAAAGTCGTTGTTGTTCCTGCAGTGAGATTGATGTGGTTGGAGTTCAGGTTGAACATAGAGAAAAATATGAGAGAGAGAGAGCAATTCCAGAGAATTGGATCCGTCGGAGTATGACTAAACAGCGTAATCTCAGTTAGATTTTTTACTCTTTTCAGCAGGTTGGG